>NW_006800136.1:952388-1003243 GCF_000485575.1 Poecilia formosa
CAAGAACAGCTGTAATTTCTGAGCATTTCTGGACACCTTCAAAGAGCTGCTTCCAGGAAATGAAGACAAGAAGAAGATCTCCTGTTTTCAGAGCATTACAGGAAGACTTTTATGAAGGAGATGGCTGACATAAAGCAAAAAGTTACTGTTGAAAGAACCTATTTTCTTAAGTTAGAGAATAAGTAATTCTGTTTTAGTTTTTCAATCAGCATTTCAGAGTAACAATATACTGACCAGACGTTAAACCCTCTGTTATCTTAGAATAAGTTATCTTTTGTTTTATTCTAATGTACAAAGGGTTTGTTCTACAGTTATGATGGTAGTTATAAGTAGTCCAGTGTGTTTCACCTCATTTGAGGTAAGACTTAATATCAATAACTCTGTTAGCATTGCATTTGACACTGTAATACTAAATTACATCTTTATAATTGTTGCTACTAGTTTCAATTTACTTGAGGTAAAAGTTAATATTAATGACATTGTAATAACACTTAATGACATATTCATAACTGGTGCTACTTGTTCCACTTTAGTTGATGTAAAAGAAATTGTTAATGAGTCTGTTACTAAATCATTTGACCGTGTAATAAAGCTTAGTGAAATCTTTATTGCTTGTCCTACTTGTTTTGCTTTATTTCAGGGAGTGGGAATATTAATCATTGTTTTGTTAAAGCTTTTGGTAGTGTAGTAATTAAATCATTATGACTACTATTATGACAGATTTATTTATGTTAGATCATGATTTCTTGGTTAATGACAAGTTGTCATAACGAAGACATTTCGAATAATGTCAGCCTTGTATTAAAAGTGTCATTATTTACCGAATGACGCTTTATGACAACAGCCATAACTATTCATGAAGGCTTATTGATGTTCATGACAGGTGTTATGTCATGTTTATGACAGTGTCATGACAGTCTTATTCAACCCCCTTCAAATAAAGTGTTACCTGAAAACGTATATATCCTCTACAGCTTTTTGAATGATCCAATGTAGAATCATCCTCTCGTTCTTCCAGATGTTCATGCAATGAATGGTAAAGCAGTTCTGAACGTGAAATAGCTAACATTATTTGAGATGGTGATGTGGCACATATGTGATTGGAGTTTCAGCTGACTTGTTTCTTCTGATTATCAAACTCACTTTTTCNTGAGTAATAATGAAAAATAATTGTGATTTCAGAATTGACTAAATAATCTTGATTATGACGATAATCCTGATTCCAGCTCTTTTCAGGTGCTGCTGCCCTCCACAGCCCGTTCTTTTCCATTATATGTTGTGCGACAGAAACGGCGTTCCCACGCTGCATATTCAAATTTCTCCCCTTTACCTTGTTTACCTAAGTTGTTTTTCTTTTGTATTATTATGTTTTCATGTACACCTCAACGGGCTGTTTGGATTTCTCAGTCTGCTTATGAGCGTTGCTATAGTTACTGCTCTCAGAGAAAAGGAATACTGGTGTGAAGCAGCAGGGGGGTTCTGGGACTGGTAGATTTAATGAAAGTCAGGTCAGGATCTGCTGGAGTGATAGTTGAGATACCAAGGCTCAATGAGAACATTTAAGCTGATAATATTCCTTTTTTATTATTATGTTTCGGGGCGGCAGACACAAAAAATGCTTAGGAAACATGAAGGTTTGAGGACGATTGACGAAATTGTACTTTTAAGGAAGTCGTCTCCTGTTTAAAGCACAGTACCTTACTTTTTCCCCACATGCATTCATGTATGACCATGAGTGCATCTCTTGTTTATTCTCCTGAATAATTCATTTGGACAGAAAACTCTTTTTATTCTCCGCTATATCCCTCAACCTCTCAATGTCTTCTTTCCCCATTGCAGTTCAGCTGAGTTTTTCATGACTTTTCCTCCCTTCTGTCTACACCCTCCCCTCCCTTTGCCTTTCTTACTGTCTTCATTTCTTTTAAAATCCTCTCTGTTCCTATATCAGGCGGTTCACATTCATACTTTTTGTCTCATCGAAGGGCTTGTTGCTCCCTGTGCATTTTTCTCTTTCGCTCTTTAATTTAGCTTCCGATCGTCTCTGTCAAGCTTCCTTTCATTTTACTTGCTTTGACGAAGATCTTCTTCCTCTGTGCTCTGGATTTTGCGTAACCTCGACTCTGCCTCCCTCCTCTTCTCTCTGCCTCTTTCCGTCTCCTCGGCTCACCCACTCATGGTTCACTTCTATTAGTATTCCCTTAGGGTGGCAAGACTCCACAGTGTGTCATGTGTCACCTCGAGAGGCAAACGATAAAAAAACGAAATGTCTGTGGAAGCCCAGTGGCGTCTTTGCACGGAAGAGATATAAAGAGAGAAAGTCCATCAGGGGAACAAAAATTAATAATTGAATGAGATAAAGACAGGGCTTTGTATTCAAGAAGATGAGACAAATTTGGTCATCCATATGCATGGACGACACGGTGAGACTGGAACATCCTGACTGAATGCGAGGAGTGAATGCTCATTTTCTCTCTGTAAAAATCTGAGCAGGGCTGCTGGATCAATGCGTTTTCACACAAATGTAGTGAATCTGTGACTAAGACACTTGTTTTCTGCTTAGTGGTGTTTTCATCCCCCTGTAAATGGCAAAGTACTAGTTATTAACCCTGGATTTATTAACTTATTAGGTGCAAAACAAAAAATATACCAAGAATGCAAATCTGTGTAGGGCAGTGGTAAAGTTAAGAGTAGAGTATTGCACCAAGTCCACATGCAACACAACCATCTTTAGATCCTTCAGAGACCATGCCCGCATCAAATGGACATTAAAACTCAGCATCGATCCTCCGCACATCGTATTCTAAAATTCACAAAAAGAGACAATTAGACTAGAGTTCAAATTTCGACCTCATTTGACTTAATTGAACAAAGAGTCACTCATTGGAAAAATATTTTCTATTAGTGGCCAATAATCATCCGAATCACTGCGTGTGATGCTGCTCGACACGATATTTACAATTCAGATCTACCACACATTTTTACACAAAAATTGTTTAAAAAAAAACAAAAAAAAAACACTTAGAAATGTGAGACGACTCATAATCATAGAGTAACTTAATAATGTATAACTTAAGAGACAACAGTGTTTGACTTTGACATCCGATTGCCAGACTCACTGCTTTTAGCAACACTGCACAGCCTGTCCCACAGATGAAAACATGGTTTTGCTTTCTAAGAGCTTGCTTCCTTCGTACATCGTGTCAAAAACGCATCTGAACCTTCCTGTGTGCGCTGACACTAACCTGAAATTCACTTTCATCGCTTTACAAAGTTGTCCATAGTTGTCCTGGGAAGTTTTAACTGCTTCAGCTTGCAGAGCAGGAGGTAACAAACTTGCCTAAAAGCATCAAGATTCAGATCTTGACGTCAGATTAAGATGTTTTCTGTAAATGTTCAACTTGCTCTGCTGAGGATGGTTTCCTGAGGGGTCACTTTGCAGAAATGAAAACCTAATGTTGGCTAGTCTTTTCTCTGATGTTATGCCCCAAAGATAACATGTTCTCTTTGCAGAGCATTGTATTTCTTAATGGGGGGGTCGCATCACATTGAAAGGTATAGGAGAGCAGCTGTGAAACATTTTGAACATCAAACTAGCTCTTGGAACGTAGGAAACCCCAGATTTGTTAGATCAATCACACAAATTAAAAGAACATATAATATCCCGTGCTGTTTGCATGCTACTTTTTCAAAAGTATTCACTCGCTCATCCAAATAATGTAATTCAGGTGTTTTAATTACGTCCACGGCTCATGTGTATAAAATCCAGGAGGAGCAATTGTTACTGACCTCCAAACTTCATGTGGGGTTCAGATTAGCTCAGGAAAGTGTGTAAAAACCTTCAAGAAATGAGTTTCCATGGCTGAGCAGCTGCATCTAAGCCTTACATTACCAGCGGCGATGCAGAGCCTGACAGACTGACATTATAATAAACCCTCTGGATTAAGAATAGGATGTCACTCAAATTCATGTATGTGTAAGAAGGCAGAAATTTGCATAAGTTTGGCAAAACATAGTGCATGTCCAGGTGTGTTTTCATTTTCCACTCCACAGACTGGGTCTGGATTGACTTACCATTCAGTCCGGGTCTGGAGCAGAGTCCTAACTTTGAGAAACTGTCGACTTTTCTGGAACCTCAGAAGTTTAGAACTTAATTTAATTTGCTAAGAGAGACACATGGTAGTTAATTGATGTACATATTTATTCGCATAATAGATTACTGATGGGGCTGCATAACATCCACACTCGTAATGACTTAACATGTTGGTATTGAAAAAATCTCTTGGAAAATGGATCGTCAATCAACTTTCCGCATGATGAAAACTTATATATCCTCTACAGCTTTTTGAATGATGCAATGTAGAATCATCCTCTTGTTCTTCCAGATGTTCATGCAATGGTAAAGCAGTTCTGAACGTGAAATAGCTAACATTATTTGAGATGGTGATGTCGCACATATGTGATTGGAGTTTCAGCTGACTTGTTTCTTCTGATTATCAAACTCACTTTTTCCATTTTAGCAAAATAGAAAAAGTCTTGCTTTTTTCCTTCCTTTCTAATACGCAAACAGACGGGTGTTGGGCTCAAAGCAAAATCTTAATTTCATGTTTCGTCTACGGGTCAGACCCGCACCTAAGATTTCTTTTTCTTGAGCAATCCCATCTCGCCAAACCTTTGTGAGGAAAGTGAGAGGGTGATATGATGAGGCGAAGAGGAAATAATGTGCTGTGAGAGGAAGGTAGGACAACAAGGCCTGAGTCGCATGCTTTCTCCATGGAGTATTAAAGGTTTCGTTCTCTTTCTCACAAGATTTATAACATTGCAGCAGATTGCTCAGAGAAACATACAAATGATCTAGCTGGATCCCTCTAACTCATTCAAGTTTCTACCAAAAAAAAACCAAAAAAAAAAAAACAGCACACTTAGGGAAATATTTAACTGCATATCCATCTCTTTTGAATAATAATAATAATAATAAAAAAAAAAAACATTTTTGTTTCTTAATTTTTTGTATCTTTGTACAGAGTGGCTCCCTGAACTCACACAGGTCCACACACACACTGACCTTGCGTGTGTGTGGACCTTGGAGGACGGTAGTAGTGGTGGTGCCATTGCCTGTTGCTAAGCAATTAGCAAGTCCATTACCCCTGCTAAATGCCCACACCATGTACTTTTCTCCCTGTGTGTATTTCTTTGTCCCCTTTGTGTGCGTTAGTAAAATGTTAAAGAGTGCTTTATTACTATAAACCACATCCTTTTGTTGTCTGACCCTTTATTCGCCTACCTCACATATTTTTTTGTTCATCTTTTTTATTACACCTAGTGTTTTTCATGCTTTATGCAGTGTATTTCTGCTAGATGTGTTTGTGGATATTTGGACTTTGTAGAAAAAATAAGTCCTGAGATTTTTAGTCCACCTTAATATGTCGAATATGTTTAATATCTTCCATTTGGTAAACTTTATAGAGTGTCTTTTAATTACTCTTCATATAAAGGATGAATTCCAATTACTTAGTTCCCATTCTTTGTATTTTGAAGTCAGAAATGTTCCAGACTTGCAAAATTTGACTTGGGCGTAAGGAGTTTCCTGTAGTAGCAGCTATCCGGCAGTGCACAAAAACAGGGCGCAAAGCTGCAGTGCTTAATGATACTTTGGGGCTAAAGCAATGTAATGAAATAAAATTGCCCAAAGGAGTAAAGGAAAGCCCTTTTATGACACTCTGTGCCTGTTATTTTTCCTCACACTGTTGTTCACACACTGCTCACAGCTTCTGGATAGATCCTACTAACTCATCTAAACTGAAATGTCTCCATGTGTCAAACAGGAAATAAAATCATCCATAGCAAAAGTTTAACATTTTTAAATGCTTCTATTTGTCTTGTAGATTCGTGTGATAAAAGATTACCATTTTGCCCAATGAGGCCACTGGCTTTAAAATACGATATAAAAATGTAAGTTGCTTGCTTTTCCACTCAAATCTACTGTACTTGAGGGTGCCGCTCCAGGGTTTCACCTTGACTTCACAGCTTTAACAACTGTAGGTGAGGATGTAGAGTGTGAAACTATGTTCTGCCCACTTCAGGTGTTCTCAAAGATTAAAAAAAAAAAATCTACAGTAGAGTGAAATACAATTCATTTCTCAATGCTTCCTGGTTAGGACAGGGGGAAAAACACCTCTGTTTAGGAACAAGAGTTGCCTTGTGATTAGATTTAGAAAAAAATGTTCTCTCAAAATAATATATTTATTTGTAAAGCACCTTTCAAAATGGCTACAAAGTGCTTTACACTACAGTGTAAAACCAACATGCTTAAAAATACATAGTACAAATAAAAATGTAATCAACAATGTACAAAAATCAACAGTAAAAACCCAACCTATAATATGATATAATTTTCTAAACTTTTAAAAGATGACATTGTCTAACATTAAATACATCCTCTACATGCAGCAAAGTGAGGTAAAGCAATATGCTGAAACATTCTGCAAAACTGTTATAAAAATAAAAAAAACACTTTTTGCACATTTTTGTTCTTCCATTTGGATATCTGGAGCAGCTAGAAACAGTACAAGAAGTAAAAGAAAAATCATCTGGCAATAAGTAATTGCTTTACAATATCTGGAAAACTAGTTATTTTTAAAACCTCCTGATTGCCAAGTCACAATCGGTGAGCTCCGTCTCTTACATGGCAACCCAAGCAGAGCTCCAGCATGTTTGGTCAGCTGATTTTACCGTTTAATGGCTGCTGGAAAAGACAAGTGTTTTTGTTCTTGACTTACCATCCAGAAACTCCTGGGTGGTTTTCTGGAGGCTCCACTTTTGTTTAGGGTCAAATATGTACCATTGCACAATTGTGAATTTGTTTGCAGCCATTTTCATGTTTATAAAGTTTTTGGCAAGCTGCATATTATTTAGATTTAAAGTGACACGAGGCCCGAAAACAGCTCATTCTGAAAAGAACTTAACATAGGCAGAGAACTGAGCAGATGAAATCTCATTATCTAAGAATAATTTTGCACAAAAAAAATAGACTTACCCAAACTTGTTCAGGAAGCGTAATAGGTGCCCTTTAATTATAAGGGTTTATTATAAGGGTCATAAATAATTTGTTATCTATAGTTTGTTTTTACAGATAGGTCTCTAGGTTTCTGTAAGGTGACATTATTTTCATTTCATTAAGATATTTCATATTTCGTTACTTACCAGGAGGACTAATGATGCAAAATTATGCTTTTTTATATTATGTGTTGTATTTAAACACTCTGCATACAGTGTCTAATTCAGATATCATTGGAAAGGAACGTTTTTAGGTGATTCTTGTTTTACTTCTATAGTTATTCTCTGTAGTGCTAGAATTATATTCTGGTTGTTAAATGTTTGTGTTTGTCTTTATTGTGAGGCTGTTGAGCAGTGAGATGTGGTGTTATGTTATGCCTTTATTTTTATTTTTTTAAGCCCGTCTTCACTTCACTCTGCGGTCATATCCCCATACCTGCAGCCTGATATACGGCACACCAGCTAAATGCAGCAGCATGTGCTGGCTATAAATAACTGCAACGCCATTAAAAAAGGTTAGACAACTGTAGCTGGTAAAACACAGCTTGTGAAGAGGCGCATGAGCCACCTTCAGCCCTCACTGTGCCTTCAGCCCCACAGGTACATGGACAGATGGTCAGATGAATAGACACAAGCTGTTAAACAGTCCCACCCCTTCATTTTTTACTCAGCCCAGAGGAAGACAGAGAGGAGATTTTATGGCTACCATGAGAATGTCAGACATCCTCCCGCTGACTTTCTGCCGTCTGCAGGCTCCCAGTGGCCCTTAATGTAAAGATGATTGGTCCTCTGACGCAGCTACGACTCCCTGACATTGCAATTAAAATTTCTCCTCTTTACTCTTTCTTTTTGAACATACTGATGCAAAAGGTATTACATCAAACTTCCAGCCTGAACTTCGAGTGTATTTCACTATAGGTGAAGAAAAGGTAGTTAAAAATTGAACCTGCATGTACAAATAAAACATAAATTTATCAGTCTGGGTATAAGAATAAATATCAACACGCCAAGAAAGTGAAAAACGCAACTTGACAGAGCGCAGGCAGTGTTACAGCAGGTGAGATAAATATGGGGAATGGAGGTTACACTCTTTGCATACAGAGTTTTTCATATTGAAAATACTTGGCTGGTTCACATGAAATTCTCCCAAGATGCCAGTTTTAGCTCAAGCTAAGGCAAAAACAAAAGTAACTTTATAAATTAAGTAATATGTAATAAACCAGACTAGCACAATGAATGTGTTGAATGTGCTTACATTTAATGAACAACAAACAACTTTCTTTTTGGTAGCTATGTGAAATCTCCTGTATGGAGAAGCTAGTTGCATAAAGTGTTCGGGTGTCATTTTACTTCTCTCTTCACATGTTGATGATTTTTGATGCCTCTTCTATCTCCTCAGATCTTCAGCTCTGTTCATAGATTGTTTTAATTATCTTCTTTATCTGAAACGACCCGAGAGCTTCATTGTCTGTGTGTTTTTAGAACATTATCCACCTTTGTTCGTCCTGCACCTTTTTATTAAAAGACGTCTCAGTGTTGCGGCTTGCTTACTTTTTGCTTTAATTATACAAAGTCTGAAGCATCATATACAGAAAAGGAACCTAACATCATGATGTTTTAACCTCTAAAATTAACTGTTGGTGTGCTGTGTATTTAATATACAAATATAGTTGTAATATTGCCTGTGGGTGACATTTCTGAAGATTTATCTGTGGAGTACCACTCAAATGCCACCTTCGAAGTCAAACGTAACTCACCTGGATCTCTTCAAACACACCTGGATAAGTAAGGGCAACACAGGCCCCTTGGTGGTTATCCTAGACCTTACATCGGATGAGCTGATGCAATGGATGAAGTCCTTTGGTTTGTTCATTAAGATCCTTTTTGTGCAGTTTCATCATTTACGCAATCAGCAAAGAAGCTAAATGAACGTAAGAAGCTACGTGTGTTGATCGGCTCAATCAAACCCGCTTTAGTTTTTGCTGCTTGTGATCATTTCATGATACCTCAGTTGTCCCGTTGCATATGAAACACAGCAGTTGTATTGGTATGGATAGTTTATGTTTTGTTTTTTGTTTTTTCCCTGTGTTGGAGTCAATTGCTACATTTTATTCAGAAGTCACTACGTTTTTCTTGGGTTTTACCTGTCTTGTATGAAAGTAGGTTGGTCTACCATTGAACCGCGCTTCCTTTCATGCTTAGAGACTTTAACATGCAGGAATGACAGGCACATAGAGTGAAGTGTGTAAAAACTCCAAAGGCAAATTTTCTTGTAACTGTGAAGTTAAATATTGTGCGTGAGTGCGCTCAAAGTCGAGGTCGTCCCGGTGGGCTGGATTTCTTTCCCTGCTGTCAGCTCACATGCTGACAGCTACACATATACAGGCAAGCAGAAATGGAAATGGCCCCTGACTCCCACAGTTTTCTTGCTTTGTTTTTATTTTATTTATTTTTTTGTTGTTTGTTTATTTACATTTGCATGTGTATCCCAATGTGTTGGTTCAGATCAGGTAAAACGCAAGCGGGTGGATTTGCTCTTTTTTTTTCTTTCTTTCTTTCTTTCTTTTGTGCAGAGAACGAATAACGGTGTGAATATTCATCAGCTTTGTACTCGTGACAGCTACCCATGTACCTGTCACTCAGAATCCCAGGTGTCTACAATTACACACTAGCGCACGTGCACGCCTCGTTGTTGTCTGTTAAACGCTGCCTCTGCATCGGAATAATTTAGCATTTTGTGTTTATATTCACACTTTGTGTTCATGTTTACATGAGCCTGTTTGGGTTTTTATTAATGCAGCGTGTGTGGGGGTTGCTGCTGCTGATTTATTTATTGCGTCTGTCTCTGAGAGTTGTCACGCAAGCGCGACAGACTCGAGCTCGGCTCCAAGGTGTGTGTTTATGGCCTCCAGCGGCAAAGCACCAGAAGTCTGCGCTTTAATTCTGCCACGGCTCTTGCTGTAAAGACAGGTGCACTAAACGTGACTTATCCCTCACCTGAGTCCCTCTACGAGTGGACACTAATTGAACCCTGTGTGTATGTTTGCGTGTGTACCCAACCCCCCTGTGGGGGTCTGTGTGCACATCCCTTGCAGTTGAACGGCACGCGCTTTTTCTTTTACTTTTTAACTCGCATAAATCTCAAAAACTAATTTCAACTTCATTCTATTTCTGTGATCCGGAGAGCAGAGACGAGTCATGCGACAGCTCCTTGTGGAGATGCAAACGACGCAGGTGAAATGGTGTTCGGAGTGCGAGCGCAATTATCTGAGATTCTTAGGAATATTCAAGTAGCTTGCATGGTCTACCAGACCGGCTTCGGTCATTTTTAAGACGGAGGGACAAGAAAGCAAGACGGTGCCATAAAGGAGGAGGGAAGCGGCATTTCTCTGTAGCTGAACCAAGAAAAAAAGGCAAATATCTACAGGAGGTATAAAAAGATCTATATTTTGCATGTACACTCTTACTGCATGTCTCTCTGCTAATTTTGCCAGTTTGTTCATTATAGCACTACGATGTGCAATTACCATCATGGGCATGTTTTCACTTATTTAAAATGGGGAAAGCCAACATTTGAGGCACCATGAAGTAACCTCAAAGGGGGAAACATGTACAAGAACTTCACATAATGGATATAACCATCATAATGCTATGAGGTTAATGGGATGATTTTGCCGATTGTTCAAATTAAGTATTTTCTTTTAACTTTGTTTGACCTATTGTTTAACATTAGAGTAGGATGTTTAACATTTTTTTGTGTGTGCTCCATATAATGCATTAAGAATTAATGTGATCTAATAATATTGTCAGATTGAAATTCATTTACATACCTTTCAGTTTGATCATTATGAAACACTGCGGTCTACTTTATCCAACAAATCCAAAAAAATTTAGCCGGCTGTGTTGCGTCACAACATTTGTTGCAATCCCTCCTTCTGAATGAAGTGGAAAGTCAATTGCATCACATCTTTAATGTTGCAGCAATCCCTCATACTGATCATGAAGCGCAATTCCAAGAGGAAGAAATCTCCAGTAGAACTTGATCAGTGTAAGCAGCCGTCTGCTGCAGTCGAGTTGTGATCTGAGAAGAAAACACAAACACACACAGAAATAATGGTGCAGGAGCACTGCACGTTAAATAAAAAGTAAAAGCTGGTGACGGTGCTCTTTTGGTGGCTTCACCCTCGAGAGAAGAAGAGATAAGCACCAAATCAGCAATTAAAATCTGTGGGACGAGAAACGGTAGAGTACGTTAGCTAGTGGCAGGAACACGAGAGGGAAATTGTTTAACACAAATGAACAGAACCAGGTTTATCGTTAAAACAAAGTCATCTGCAGCAGTACCTCAGCCAGTGGACCCCTGCAGAAAGATGTTGCAGCCAAACACAGAGATATTGGGCAAAATATAGAGAACACAAAGTTAATTTAGTTATCACTGCAGATCACGCAGTATTGGAGAGTAGTAGGAGAAAGTAGCAGAAGAAAATGTCATTATTCTCATTTTTAGCTATAATGTAGCTATAGGGTTGAAAACCGCAACGCACTACCAATATTAAAACCAGGATGCTATTTTTAGCTCTCTCAGCACTCCTGTTATTAGTCAGTAGGATGAAGGCATGCAAGTATTCAGCTCTCATCATCAGAGCAGCCTCTGGCCAATAATGGCAACAATATGAATATAAACTTGGGAATGTACATACACGCAACCCTAATGTCCATTTTGTGTTCAGGTTTGCATAGAGAGAGATTCTTTAGTTCAGCACTGATAAAACTGCTTTCGATTATCAGTGGAAACTTGATTTGTGTGTCTTAGATATTTTGAGAGATTTTTTTTTTTTATTAGTTTGCAATAATCACAGTCTGTGGGGAAATCCCTGCTGAACCATAAAACTATTTTAATATTTGTCTTATAGCCATAGAAGCACACATTTTATTTTTTGTGCTTCCTTTCTCTCTAGCTAAACACAAGTTACAATAAACACATCCCTGGACTGCTACCAAATGACTAATTAGCTTATGACTGAAGCGTCATTCCTCAGTCTATACCCTCACAGGCTAATTGGCACATGACTGTTTTGCTTGTCAATTTGGACAGCATAGTCTAAATAAATTATTCCTACAACCAGCCACAGAATTCATATTAGATTTAAGTTAGCATTCTTGCAGAGCCACCCGAAAATGTTACTTGTTACTCCAGTAATAAGGGATGTGTTGGAAAAAAGTACTCCTCAAGTATTACTTAAAATTCAGTCTACCAAAAGTATAAATCACTTTGGGCATAACTTTATATTTATGTAAACAGTATATTTACTACATATCACTACATTAGAGCCCTATTGCAATATTGCATATTTACTTTTTGTCCTAACAGTGTTTGAAGCCATGATGCCAAAGGATTTTTACTGTTTTACAGTGCCCTGCCATGCCTTTAATACTGCAGTGTACACAGTCATGAAGTGTTTTGAACATGTCAAAAATCTCTGCTTGTTGTCGTGCAATTTTTATTCTTCACACCTGAACTGAAACAACACAGCTACTGCTTGAAAACACAATAAATGATCTAATCCTGGCATCACTTGATCTCAAGTTGAACTATCTAGATCTGTAGCTTACATCGACTTGCTCAATGCTTAGATTAGAAAGTTAAAGCATGACCTACTTTTGGATTATTTCCACCTGTGATGATCCAACCACTTGGGGATAAACTCTAACAGTGTTTAAATACATTTCCAGGCATTCAGTTGTTCCATTTGCACGAAAAACAAATTACGAGATGGTGACACCATGACACAGTAAAGTGGCTCTTCCTTGACCACCACTGATCCCGACACACATGCACTATTCAGAATGGGAACACACCGAAAGCAACCCAGATACTTCAGATGTTAAAACACGTCACGTTCCATAACATCACCTTCCATTCTCACCCATGTAAGGCGAGATATTCAGTATGCCAGCAGACATGGCGAAATGGGCAACAGTGTGGCGGCAGCTGCACATTTAGGCAGTGTTACAACACACATACATGCTTTATCTGGCAAAAGAAAAATGTAGGAACATGTAAATTAGCAATATCACTGAATCAGGGGGAGTCCTGAGTTTGTTTGCTGCAAGTAGACAGCTTCATGATGAAGAGTTGATGAGAGACACCAGATGTCCCAACACATGTTATTTGATTGCCAATTTAATTTTCTATGTTTAACTACACTTTCTGCTACTATTAGCTTGTTTAGAGATTCAGAGCAATGAAGGGATAGGGACATACAGAAAAAAAAAACCTTCACAAAATACAGTCATAAAAAAAAAAATCACTGACAAGTCTGAAAAACTCTTTGCCAGAATGTTCTAAGCTTCTTCTAGTGATTTACGGCACACATTTTACCCATTCTCTGTGTTGGCCTACTGCTACAACTTGGCTTTAGAAGATTTACAGAGTTGCAATGTTTTAGATTAAAAAGCATTAAAATCTGTGGATTTATTTGAGTAGGAGAGAGAGAGAGAAAGAGAGAGGCCATGGCTCCTCTTCTCTTTGCTGCTCTCATCAGGACGTGTTTGTGGGTGTGTTGGACAGGCGCAATGGCTTGTTTATGGGCAGATTAATTGCTTTTATTGCCTTGTTTTTTTTTCCCTGTGAATGGTGCTGGGTGTTTTAATGAACACCCACACTGCTTGCCTGCCATGCCCCGCCAAGCTGCTCCTGCTGCTGCGTTTTAATGAACACCCACACTGCTTGCCTGCCATGCCCCGCCAAGCTGCTCCTGCTGCTGCTTTTCAGAGCGTAGCCGAAGCCCGCCGCGGCTAACTGCCTGACGCTTCCCTCACAGCCCAGCACAGGTGACTGATTCAATGTGTGCCCTTACGGCCGCGTGCCTCGGTCCTTCTTAAGAGACTCAGCGCAGGGTGGGCGGTTCCACCCTAAAGGCAAAAAGCGGGGGGACTGGCGGTCGGCTGGAGCGTGACTTTAATCATTTCCTGCTGAGCTGAAGAGAAGTCAGCCAGCGTTTCTGCACAACCACGGCCGCGAGGATTGTTAAAAGTTATTGGATGCCCCGATAACTTTGAGGCAAGCTGTGATTGTCCATTTAGTGAAGACGTTCCAGGAATAAAGCCTAATCACTTTTACACATGGATCAATAAAACATTGAGGAAGATCTCCAATATCTGTTTTTTTTATATCTCTCCTTTTCTTTTTACCTCATTACATCTCTCTCTCTCTTATCAATCCCCCTTCTCTCATATTGTCTTCATCCCTATTACCCACTTATTACCTTCATCCACTTCTCTCATTAATCAGGTGTTCAGGGGTTTCTCTCTTTTTTTTTTTTTTTTTCCTGCCCTTCCACTTCATTAAACCTGGAACAGCAACGGACCATCGCTAATGGACAGTCACAGCTTTAACTCACACCTCAAAGCCGGCTATAATTGTTTATTTTATTTTATTTTTTTGGAAGCGTGCGCCTCGGATGGATAATGGAGGGCTGAGCGCTCGACGTGAGCATGACACATTTGGTTTTATAACAAAGGCAGTAAAGAAAACAGCTTTTTTATGTCCTTTTAATTGATGTTGGGTGTTTTTTTTTTTTTTTTCCTTTTAATTGATGTTGGGTGTTTTTTGTTTTTTTTGCAAGGTGTTTGAGCCACAGGAGGCACAAACAAGGCCCCGCAAAGAAATAGCCTTCAAATTGTGTTGGCTTTCTGTGGAGTTATTGCGCCTTTATAGCTTCACCACACTTATTTTTCATGTTAGAATCAATTTGCTTGCAACTGAAAGCGCAGAAAAACCCTGTAAAAGGAAAAGGAAAAAAAAAAGAAGTAGTGCTCTGTGGATGTAGAAAAGCATTGTTACACCAGGGAAACCGACTCAGAAGGCATTTCCTGGGCGTCTCAGCTTGGGCCTGGAGATAATACACGCGTTGAGCAGAAAGCTTTCAAATGTTTGCTTCAAACAAAATGTATTCTCAACATGAGCTATTGGAGGGGATTCTACGTTAGTTTTAGAGACTTTACTCGTGTTTAGGACGGAAAGTTGTAGAGTAGATGGGTCTCTCCTGTATTAGTATCACTTTTTTCTTTTTTTTTCTTTTTTATTTAAAGTGTCAGTTAAAAGTTGACTAAAACTAACTTTTGGAACAGAATTAAATCACTGGAGGACACGTATTAAAGGTTAAAAGCTTTCCCAGAAGTGTGTGAGTCATTTCTTTTGGAGCTTGGAAAGTTTTTTTTATTTTATAGCACTGTCAAAAATATAATTCTGCATATTTTATAGGTCTCTTATAGAATTTGTTCATAAGCAAAGCAAAGTTCTTAATGGTACCACATCACCTTAGCTAAAAGAATTCCCGGAGGGAGCTCATATTCTTTGCTCTGCATGTCTTTTACTACTCCTTTTCCCCCCGCCGTCTTTACAATCTTATTAAGCAACAATGCCGATCCTTCCATTTGACCATAATGCCCAATAAAAAAAAGAACTTTATAGCTTCATACATTTACTTTCAGCTCTTTGCATATATATTGCTGCTAAGCCCGCAGTGCAGTCGTTTGTGTTGTTCTGCTCAGCTGCTGCAGAGGACAGGTAGTATTGAGAGGTGTTGTAAAAGGGAGTGCTTTATCGTGTGCTTGTTCTGGCATGTTAACGGTCGGCCTTACACTGCTGATTATGGCCCACCAGGAGACGAAGAAGTGCTAACTATACAGGAAAAAAAAAAACATTGTGGGAGCGTAAATGATGGGGAGAGGTCATTTCTAGATTGTTTATGTTTTAATAGAAAATCCAAACGAGTTCCATACCGGGAGAGGGCGGGGATGATGTTCTCATCTGGTGTCTAATATTAGGCGCTGAAGAAAATCGTTTTGCTCTTGAGTTTTGCACAACTGAAGCCTTATTCAAGTATATGCAGGAGAGCAAATGAAGTTATATGAATGTGTTGCATTTTGCAGTGCATGGATGTATGTTTATGTGTATTGACTATAGCGTGATACCGCTAAGAATTACATGATTATGGTGTGTCAAGAGCTAAATCACTAAGCAAATGAAAATCCAATTTAATCATGTCTGGCAAAAATAAATAAATCAATACACCGCTATGGCTTAAATTTAAGTTTTCTGAACATAAATATTAATTCTCTTTAGTTAAAATCTATCAGTGTTTCCAGTATTTCCTGAAATGCTGTTAGACCATCCTAAAACAGGACATCCTCATGGCGTAGCTTTAGGAAATGCTGTGTTTATGTTTATTAAGCATTTAAGTCAAACAAGTGCATTTTCATTTTCAAACCCTCCAGTATCATTTACAACCAAAATACTTTTGTGCATGTCATAACGACAGTTGTCAAAAATTAGTAAGAGCTGTATTTTACTGCAGTTTCTGTTCGCCTTTCATCAGCGAGGACAGAAGTTCCACACTGGAGTCCCTTAATGTCGACATGCTCCTGATTGCGCAAATTACAACAATTGATAAGATTAGCTACCATAACTATGCAGATTATACACAGCTTCACATTCCAGTGTCACCAGGTGACTAGAAACCCACTCAATCCTTGAGCCCTGAACCTTTAGAGACACATAAAGACAATTACAAAGTCAGTCTTCTATCACCCGAAGAACCTTTCCAGGATTAAAGAACTATTGTCCCAGTATGATTTAGAGAAACTTATCTGTGCATTTATCTTACTACAAATACATCTTCACGTGTCTGTCTAAAAGATCAATCAGACAGCTGCACCTGATCCAGAACGTTGCTGCTTGTGTTTCCACTGAAACCAGGAAGATAGAGCACATGACCTCAGTTCAGTTAATAAATCACTGAAAGACTTAATGCCAAAATACATCAATGATCTTGTGTTATTGTATCAACCTTCCAGACCACTCAGGTCTTCTGGTGCAGATATATTCTGCATTCACAGAACCAGAACCAAACACGGAGAAGAAACATTCTATTTTCATGCTTCTCTGATCTGAAACAAACATCCACAAAACTCCAAAATTGCAGCAATTAAATGAAGCATGTGAAGCACTTGTTACTATAATAAGAAGTAAAGTTGACTTGACTAACTTAGCCTCTTGAATTATGTTTAAGGTGTAATTTGTGAGAATGAGTCTCACTCAGTTTTACCCAAATTGAGCACTTTAGTATAAATACACAGGTGTTTTTTATCGCTAAATAAATTCTTACTGAGACAGTTTGTATCATCCTTTCTTTCTCCTTTTTAGCCTGAACATTTCTTAGGGTAACTAGTCTCTTTGTTTGCCAGCAGAGATCCAGCTTACAGTGGTGCACTGCTGGAGGACTTCACAAGGATGCTTATGCAGCAACCTAGTATATCCTAAAGTAGAAACTGAAAGGAGTCTGCTTTGACATAAAAGTCTTTTTTTTTCTTTTTTTCAAAACAGAAGAAACATGTTTGTATTCTCATGCAGGAATAACACTGCTCTGCATGTATGTTTGACTTCCTTGTTGATGACATGCGGTTAAGGTTAGGGGTTATAATAAAAGTCCAGGTCTGGTTCTTTTCCTGTGTTAGAATGCCCACACACAATCTGTGATAAGAATTTTAAAAAAATCACACAAAATAGCTCAAGCTCAGCTTAGGACTCCACTTTATGATTAATTGCTACTTTCTTTTGTTAATCTTGCAAATAAGATTCCAATAAAACACAGCAACCTTCCATGGTTCTATTACGAAAAATGGAAAATAGTTCCGGATTCATCAAGAAAAGATGAATCCTGAACTTGATGAAGCTCTATATGTATTTATCCCATACATATAGAGCTTCTTTCCTCTCTTCGGTATCTATTGCATGTTGTGACACAGCAGGTTCCTGTCTCTTTTCTACGATGCATCCATTATTCCTTCATTTATTGCTAGTCGTATGATGCAGTATTTATGGGTTGATGTGTCTGTTCTCGATAGCGGCGTATTAGCTCTGCATGGCTGTATTTAGGTTTTTCCTCCCTGCTCCATTTCCTCTCTATCTAGCAGTGTCTCTACTCTCTGACACCTTCAGTCATTAGCAAAACTCCCAGAGCAGAAAGGATGACTCCCTGCGTCTGTGTGCGTGCACGTGGGTGTGTGTGTGTGTCCGTGTGTGTGTGTGTGTATGAGAGACTACCAAAGCAAGTGCGCCAGCCAGCTCTTGTTGCAGGGTCATTTAGGGACGACATTGGCAGAGTCTGGATACTAAAGCCTAATGGGCACTGGCAAATCTGCCCACACACACACACACACATATATACATGCAGGTGCCAAATGACAGATTCTTGCCAGTTTTGCCTGTGATAACAACGTGTCTTTAGCTTTCCTTATCGCACACAAATGCAGGGTAATCGTTAGGCTCTGTGTCCCCCTGGTAGAGGAGAGGATTGAGGATATGAATGTGATGGTAGAGATGGCGCCGACTGGCTGGCTGGCTGGCGAGGCCGAAGGACCCAAGGGAAATTTGACTGATTGAGGCTTCCTCCAAGCCCACTGCTGTCTGTGTGTGTGTGTGTGTTTGATACTCACAGGACTCTGTGTGTGCACCAGGGCAGATGGTATGATGGTGTTTGAACCAGTTAGGTGCAGGACCAGGTCAAGACAGGGTTTGGGGTGTAAGGTGACTCAGTTGAATCAAGGTTATCCTATAATTAAGTTGCAAGTACCTGGTCAGCAAGTAATGTTGTTTTTTTCCCCTATGCACAGTGGAACCAGCTTTTGATTGTCTGATTGCCTTATTTTCTCTGCTAACAGCCAGATGTGTAAGTGAAACCACAATAAAGAATGTGGGAAAAAATGTATTTTTTGTAGTTAAATTGATGCTAGATTAGCTACACATAAAAAAAAAATCAAATAGCATGTAGACAAATTTTCCAAAGCAACTGTATGCACGATAGAAACAGAGCTCGAGTTCTCCACTTGTTCTGAGCACGCACACAGTTGCAATACTGATGTCAAGCCAAGCATGGCACATTTTGACACATTATTGAGCATAGTATTTCTGTTGACCAGTGTGAATTATGGCTTGACTGTCTTTGACTGCTGCTGTCCACCAAATTTCCCCATGTGGGACAATAAAAAAAATGAACTTGAACTTGAGCTAGCTAAGGCTACAACCTCATTATGGCCGTCCAACTCCGCAGGTGTTCCAGGTCAGTTCCCATAATGCTTTTGATCACGTAGCTGCTGCTGCAGGTCAAATGTCAAACAACAAGATCTCCCGAATAAGCCAAACTTAGAAAGTTGTATTTTCTGGCCCCTGCATCACAATCTCAAACATTTTCAGGAAAATGTAATCAGTGTACAATATTGTGTTTGTGTATTGTGCTTAAATCTTATCTGGTCTAGTCTATGATACCCCTAATGCCAAAAAAGTTAACTGCTTCAATGCAACATAGCAATTCGGAAAATTGGAAAATTTTCAATTCTCCATGGTTAAATCAACTCACCACCGAGCCATTGCTCTCCAAATGTTCTCATATTTTGTTTGTGTGCATGTTGTGAAGTATGTGCCTTGTCTGTCATGTTGTAACATGGTGATCAGTTTTTCTCCCTTTAGTTGTTAGTTTTCATTTGTGCTGAAGTGTAAATATTACTTGGTTTGTTCATTAATATTTTTCTGTGTAATTGAGTTCATTGATTTCTCCAGGAAAACAAACAAAGCTGAGTTTTGCTCTGGATAATAGAGGAATGAACATTCACTTTTTTACTTCCATGGTAAATAAATGAACGTAATACTGGGATTAATGACAATAATACATTTAAATAAACATACCAGAGTCATGAATCTGATCATGATCTCTCTTTTTTAATCACTTCAGGTGTGTTTCCATTTGTTTCCCATCTATCTTTCACTTGAACCTCTGAGTTGAGTTAAAAAGTAATTTACAAAGCCTGCAGATCCTGTTAGATCATGTGCCGATTGAGCGTCGTCCGTACACGCATGTGTGTTTATGTGTGTGTTTTATTTGAGGTAGAGGAGACAGATTTACGTCAACGTACAGGAGAGATGAAGGCCGAATCCCCAGAAGGACACAGCTCTCTCGCTTGTATGTTTCTCTGGCAGCCTTGGCATAGTTCCAGTTTAATTCCTTCACAGCCTGCAGGCATGTTCTTTCACCTTCTTATTCCCTCTTTCCTTTCTCAACAATGAATCTGCTTTCACATTTTCTCCTTCTTAATCCCATAACCAGCTTTGAATATCATCAATTACTCAGCAGTCTCCTCCACCATAGTCCTTTTTTTATGTATTAAAATTTTATTTGCATGCCAGGCAAGTCTTTTTTTTTTCTTTTTCTTTACTGTCAGCGGTATAACTTTCAATAATCTGTAATGAACAGAACCAATTTATATATTTGATTGCCGTCTCCTTAACAATAAGATGTGATGAAAAGTGTTATGGAGGATAAATATGACCAGCATTACAACCTCACCTTCTATCATCAGTTTTATCTTTGGGTTCCTGACAGTTTAGCTGCTCTTTACAGTTCTATTATAGAAAATCTGATGTGCAGCTATCTTTTAAAGGGCTGTATTAGCTTTTAACACCTTGCACTACGGACACCAAACATATTGCGAGGCAGTAAAATACCAATAAAAACCCACTATGAGGCAGCTAACACAAAACCATAAAACTCAATGCTAGACAAATCACAAAAATCACAAAATTTTATTAGAAAGGGCGCAAATCAGTAAATCCATAACTTGTACACAAACACGTTTATAATCCTTTGGGGGGGGACGGGAGGGAAGGAATTACCTGTCAATCCAGTTTTTCTTCTTCCGTGTCTTGTCCTGGTGAGTGACGGGGGGGGCAGGAAGCAGAGAGGGCAGAAAAACAAGAAGCAAAACATCCACAAAGACATCTGAGGAGTTTCCTTTTTTTATTTGCCAATTAACCTAACATGGTTTTGTTGGATTGTCTGAGGAAAAAAACGTGTAAGTCCACACAGAAATTGCTGCACATTTTGCAATGCAAACCTTGTTTTGAAGGTTTCTATAACTATAACAAGGACATCAGTGTTCAGTTTAAACAAACAAACAAACAAAAGCCCTTTGACCTCTTCTACTAAAGGTCCAGATTCACTAAAAGTAATAAACATGAAAATCCCAGTTTGAATTATGAAAACCTCTCAAAGAGTGCATTACTCCCATTTTGCAGCTCAAAGCACAAACTCCACTCTTCCTCCGATGGAGTTCTTGGGTAACGAGATGTTAGCAGCAGATTCTTTAAAGATCTGTGCATCCCCTTTAAATGTAGAATATTAGTCTGACATTAAAATTATACAGAAGTGGCCAGAGATTTCCAAAAATCCTTATTTCGTAGAACCCATATAATGATCAAGTGCCATGTTTTTGTAGATGGAAGTAGAACCCAAACACAGAACAGGCAGAGGCGTTACAAAAATAATCCAGAAAAAACATCATATAGATGCAGTAGAACTGTCCGCCTGCTCATTGCATAAAAAATTTACTTTCATGACATTATGAAGTTTGTAGATCAACACTGGGAGTCCAGTAATTTAAATTAGTTGATTATTTTTAGGGGGTTATTTCACCATTAAAACAGTTACCTGAGTGGTACTTTGTGCTCCTTCTGCTTTCAAACCAGACTTTGTGCTTTTCATAGCATAAAAAAGTCTCAGTAAACCAAATGTGTTTTTTTTTTTATTGAGAAAGAAAAGAGAAAGTGTCCCAGCCTTCATTTAGTAAGCTGACCTGCAGTGTGCAGCTACAGGTGTGGGAGTTTTTTGGGGGTTTTTTTACACCAGCATTTTAATAAAAGCCTATAAAGCACAGAAATACTATGAATAAAACATATTTGCATGTTTTAACATTTGAAATCCCATTATAGAACCCTGGTGCATATATAGCTAACTTACCCACCTAGTTTCACAGTTAAATCTCCTGGGTTTGCTGTGTGTAGTTGTTTCCCTTAGTCTGTTACATCCTCTGGGTTCAAGTTCCCCTCTGCATCAGCACCCCTTCCCCTCTGCATCCTGCTCTCTCTGCTCTGTTTGACTGTACCATCAATTTACCAACACACATATCTGCACACATAAGACACATATATACACACACAAATCAATACAAGTCTTCTTGGCACTGCCAGAGCCCAAAATGACTATAGATTTTCTGTCTACCCTGCCACTAAATTATGCAAACCTCTGGTTTATGTCCAAGTACTTTTTTTTGGCATTCTCATCCTGCAAATGAGATAAGAATTTTATAATAAGGCAGAGTTTGATTAATACAGGTACAGATATGGAGGAGGTAATACAAGTGAAAATTAAATGCCTTTAAAAATGTGTTAATCTTTTTAATTTGATACCTGATTATTGCCAAATGTGTACTCTATAGATTTTGAAATCAGTCCCGGGTATTAGGATCATAAATGTCCTGCTGAGGTCAGGACTTTGCTTAGGTGCTTGATACTATCAGAAGTTCTGCTCGACTAGTGCAAATGAATATCTAAATACTAAAGAGTGATGAGTAAGTAAATAATAAATGAATCCAATTCAATATAAATGCTGTATATCTATATTTTGTACATGGAGGCTGAAAAGTTTAGCCTATAAACAAAAACAATTATCCTAAACCTGCTGTGCACATGTGTTTCTTTTAATGTTAGAGACAGCATGCAGAGAGGCAAGTGTTACAGGAAGCTGCCCATGAAATTTGGCTTTAGTTGTAAGTCATTTTTAAACATTGAATTTTGACACAATTATGACTTCAAAATACTTTTTCTTGTCAGCCAACAGGGGAACAGGCCAAATGTTTGAGAATGTATTAGTGTCTTTGTAAAGTATAGGATATATGTTGCTCATAGGGATTAAATATATATACTTTCATGTTGCTGCAGTAATTTCATTATGTTGAAATCTAATACACTTCATCGTGTCAAAGGGGGGAGGAGGTTTCTAGCTTTAAAGCAACCCATTAGCTTTTAACCCATTAGGTCTTTTCAGCAGAAGCTGTTCTTTTCTACATGGTTCTCTCAGCGACACCTGTCCCTGATCCCTGGCATCTACAGAAATGAGCCAACATATCAAATGTATTTTCAGTAGCATAAGCTACCTGCTACATTGTGTTGCTTGATGGTACCAGTATATAAACTTGGAAATTTGTGCTAACTTTTAGCTATAGTTACATTCTGTAGATGATATGCAACTTTTCACGTGATGTTGGGTTTGTTTGACAACAGGTACTCTCAAGAATTACTGGAGATTGTATGTGACATCAAATCCATCATTTATACCAATTATCTCCCACCATCCAATATCCAAATAATCCCAAACAACCGAATGAAACTGTACTTTTTGTGTATGTATCCTTTGACTCTTGACCTTTTTCTTTTGTCTTTCTCTTCACTGACCTTTCTGCAGCAGTCTTCACTTTGTATCTTTGTGCATGTCCGGAGTCGTACAGCAAAAACTTCACAGCAAAGAAAAGTTCCCTTTGATGTTACCTCTCTGCAGAAGTTTGGTGCAGAAAACCTGCATGGCCTTGCTTTTGTGTCAGTTTGTTTTATTTTTTTATTTTATTTTCCCATGGTTCCTTTTAATGCATTCAATACCTGATCATAGCTAAACACTACAGAAAAATGAAAGCTTTAACATACATCACCAGGCAGGTAGCATGTGTACCTGCTGTTCCTCTCTTTGAAATGATCAAAACAACTTCAAAGTGAGTCTAACATTTTTATTCTCAAATGTTAACACAGACTCCTAAACAACATTAGCTGCTTTCAAGGTGTTGTTGTGTAATCTATCCATCAAGACATTAGCTTCACCTGCTTATCCTTTTGCTAACTGAAAAAAAAATAAAAAATCAAACTAGCCAATCAAATCCTGCAGTCTTCCAGAAAGATTTAATCAGTTCAAAAGGACAAAGGGAAGGAAATTGAAATGATCCGCTTGCTCATGTCTCCCTGGAGCTCGATTACCTAAAACACAGAGACACACACACGCACACCTCCTCATTTATTACTACTGTTTTACGCTGTTTTATCTCTCGTTTCCCGACAGCTGTCTTTTTCTCTAACCAACATTTTCTTCAACATCGTTCTGAATGAATTTTCTGTTAGCCTGTCTCAATATTCCCAGTTGGCCACATTCAAGAAGCCTTCCCCTGAACGTGTATGGGTAATGGACACTGTCCAAGAAAGAGACCACTGTCTGTCAAGGAAAATACTAAGACAGATGTAGAAAAAGGCAGAAGTTACATCGACTTGAAAGAGGAGGAAAGGGCCGGGGAAGTTTTAGTTATCCAGAATCCACATAGAGCCGCGCTTAAGTTTCCACCCGATCAGGATGCTAAAGATGAAATTGAAAACATCCCCTTGAAACAACCATTGTTCGGAATGTAGTGGCTTGATTTTGTCTAATGAGTTCATCATTCCCTCTGGTAAGCAAAGTAATGACCAAACTAACCGTTCCTGTTTGCATAAGCATGTAAAATAATTATGGGATTGGGTTGCTGTCCTTGGTTGCTCGACAGGACGTTTTTCCAGACACAACAGTTTACATGCCGGGTTTTGCAAAAGCGTACCTGTCATTTTGTAACCAATTACAGCCAAACATACAGACTAGTACAAAGTAGGAAAATAAAGTGGAACGATTTATATAAATGCTTTTTCTTCTCAGCTCTGACCAACATCCACTATCCGTGCTGAAGAAAGGCAGTCCAACAACACGCTGCCACAGTTGAGATGTTTTGCTCAGAACTTGGGAGATTGGTTCATATCCTCACTTTGCTCTAAACTTCCCCGCAACATCGTCTCTGATCAGCCCTGTGACTCTGTTGGTTTTTATGATGCTGTTTGCTCATTAATATTCTCCACCAAACCCCTACAGCCTTTCCACAACATTACTGTACACTGAGATGAAATTATATACAGTTGGGGCCCCTACTTACCTAACGGGTGACTTTTCAAGGCAGTTGGAAGCGGTGGAGTTTATTAAGGGTATCACAGTAAATGGGGAGACACACACCAAACACCAATCTCAAGGTTTTTTTTTTTTTATTTCTACAAAATGTTGGAAACCATGTTTCATTTGCTTTCCACTTGGTGAGTACGCACTGCTTGATGTTGGTCTATCACTTACCACTATGTAATAGACTGAGGTCTGGCAAGGCGCTGTATGTCATTATACGACGAATAACATCAGAGACCAAGTCATAAAGTAAACATAGGAGTAAACATTCATTTTAGTGCAGCACTTCGTCTAATGGATGTGACACGTTTCTCCAGCCGGGCTTCTCTATTCCTTAATCGGTCAACTAATTGATGTCATATATTTCTTAATGATTAGGTCGTTACGTGGCCATTATTCAGAAAGTCAAACAGTAATAAAAAATTTGACTGTACACACACATCAGCGCACTGTGCTGAGGCCAGTGGACGATCGGTGCCCTGATGCGACCTTCTTGGCTCGTCTGAAAGAAGCGCTCCACTTAAACTTCGCTGGTCCTTCGTAATTGAATTAGTCTGCTCAATTATGTAGCGGCAGGCCTGTCCTCATTATACGGCGCTATTAAAACACAAGAACCAAGCCAAGGGGGGAGGGGAGCGGGGAGCGGTTACTGAGGAACGGAGTGAAGAGCTAAAAGTTATTTTAGCAAAGCATAAAATTTTATGGCTTTGTCTTCAAACTGTCTTCCACATCTGCGCAGCGGCGCCATACATGAAGGATGTCCCCCATGCATCTTCTGAACTTTCCTCCCGGCTGATTGCTAAGGAAAATGTTAAGGCAGCAGTTTCGACAGAAGTTCTCTTTATTTTTCCAACGGCTTCACATGAAAACACGACGCCGATCTCCGCTAGCTGACGTGCTGCTTTGAGGAACCAAAAATGTTTATTCATCTGCGGTGCGTTTTGCCTGCCCACCCCCCGTTCAGGGGAGAAGTTCTCTTGTCCGAGACGTCGGCTGCCGTCTGATTCCTGTCTTCTCGACTCACCGTTCTTTCCTTTTCGTCTCATTTATCCAGGATCAACTGAAGACCCTCCAGAGAGGCTACAAGCATGTTAATGATGAAGCTCTCCGGCTGCAGAGGTGAGTTGGCTCCTACACAAACACACACACGCACACACACACATTCATAATGTAATACACTGAATGAGCTCTCTGCTTCTGTGGAGAAAACAGACACAAACACGCAGACAGTTTTTCTGCTCTTGGGACCCAGTTGTCGCTGTTTAATTACCTCTAACCCAGATTGAATCTGTATTCCTGTGTCCTTTGACTGTCCTCTCTCCTCTCAGGGGCAGTAATCATCTGACTATGGACCTGGACAACAACATCAATATCAACCTGCCGCCTGTGGAGACCAAAGTGTTGATGTAAGTATACGGTTCAAAAGGCTGGTCAGTAGATTCAATTACAGCATGAAAAAAGTTCGCACTTTCATTCACATGTTTGCATTGTGTCATTTTCTGATCACGGGAGAAAATGTAAAGTAAATTTACCTCAAAAGGCTGGTATTGGGTATTTTCCAGGAACATAGTGTCATTTTACAGCACAGTCAGTTAACTATGTTACTTCCAGTTGTTGTATAAATGCTGTATATATCAAACATGACATCATAGTTTGACACTTTGAAATTGGGCCTCTGTCTCTGTAAGAAGCTCCTGCTTTTTCCGACACTCCAGTTTCATCACAAGAACGCTTCTCATTATGCAGTTTACAATTGTTATTAGGATGGTTGGACTGAGATGCGACTTGTATGAAGAGCTCCTCAAATGAGCAGGTTCAATCACGTGCTGCCACTAGTCTGGAGGAGCTGAGTGGGGAGAGAGCAGTGTAAGAGCACTCTGTGAGGCAGAAGTTTGGCTGGGGACTGTAACTCCAAGGAGGAGCTTTCGGGAAATAGGCAGCACTTTGTAGGATCAAGAGTTTAGGCACACTTGAATGGTTGCCACAAGAGATAAAAGGATTTCTCAAACATGTATGAAAGAATCAAAGCAACATCAAATTTAAACCAGTGAAGGAAAGCTTGACACAATTTGAATCAGCATTTTGCATCTTCAGCAAATCTGGAAAAATGTAGAATTTGATTTAGGTATTTTACAGTTCTGGAACAGTATGAAAAAGTTTAAGAAGATATTTATATTTTCAAGCCCTTGCCCCCTGTAGATGATGACACATTTCTAAGTCTTGAAAATCCCCTTGCTCCACCCAGACTGCACATCGATCTACCCAGTCATCTCTCCACTTACTATCCATTCATCAGCTTGTTTTTGGAACCAACTTTCCATTGATCAGTCTGTTCACCCATCCATTCATCTATCCATTTATGTTTTCATCCATCTATCAGTCCGTCCATCCTGCTGTCTGCCTTTCCATTAATAAATCATCCATCCATTCATCCATCTGTCGATTTAGCCACTTTAACCACTCTTCATCAATCCATATGTCCATTATTTTGTCTATTCACTCATTCATTTACCAGTTCATCAATGTTTTTGCCCGTTTATAGATCTGTATGTGTGCCAATCACCCCATCCAAATATCTGTTCATCCATGCTATGTCTGTGGATTCATCCATCCATAATTTCAGGTTGATAGATTAACGGAAACCCTTTAAAGCTTAAACGGAAAATAACTTTAGCGCAAGATTTTATATTTGCACTGTCGACTGTCCTCAGTCTTCATTGCTGCACTCCCACAAGGTTAGAAAGTCACAGCTCCGGGTGAGAAAATCTGGAATTTACAAGTGTTAGTAATCGCTGTGCAACTCTTCTCCAGGAAGCTTGCATCATAATCCTCTGTTGTGCTTCGTCACGTTTTGTCTTCATCTCGCTGCGTAGCATCCAGCGGGCATGGCGAGACTTTCTGCAGAGACAAGAAGTGGAGAAACGGAGCCCCTCCCCACCTTCGCTCTCCTCCTCCGACAAGATGAGCATGTCGATCAGCATGATGACCCTGTCAGATGGCAGCACCCCTGTAAGTCATCCGAGTGTCACACATACTCGCCATTAAAATATCAGGCATGCAGATGACATGTCAGCGTGTGTTTATGGCGGCTGTGTGAGTGCGTATATTAGATAGTTGCACAGATGTGACGTTCTCCTCGCTGCTGCTCTGTTTTCTTTGCGTTGGAGGAAAAGTTTCATGAAAAGATGCTGAAGAAAAACATGACGTGTTTTCTGCTTTATTTCAATATAAACTTTGTGGAAGTCTAACTAAGAAAAATGTCTCCAGGGCAATTACGCAGGCAATAACATTTCGAGGACAGGTGGAAAAAATAAGTGGTTTGATCTGCACTACCTCGGTAACGCAGACATCTTGTGTTTCAGGTTGCTAAAGAAAAAACAAATTACGATGTTTGGGCTTCTGTTGGAAGTTTTTCTTTTGATAAGTTTATATCAACTTTTGCTCCATAAGGTGCACAACCTGTGCTTGGCCTTGATGATGAATGTAATAGATGGTTCTGGTTAAATTTCTATGACTTTGGATTGTCTTGCCGTTTTATCCACATCAGCGACTATTAAGCAGACACTGCTTTTGGTTGGAGACTCAGTGGTTAATTACTTTTTCCATTTACAAATGTTAAATGAGAATAAAAGCACAGCTGGCTAATGAGCCATGGATTGCATGTGTGGGATATAACAAAATGCATTCTGCTTTGGACTGAGGCCTTGAGGGAGAAAAAAAAAACAGGCTTCAGCTGTCAGCTAGCAAACATAGCAAACATTTTGGTTGGCAAACCAAATTTTTGCATATCTAAAAAAGGTTTCCGAAGTTTCCGAACTGAATTGAAGTTGCAAGAGTTTAAACATGTTGTGCTCATGCAATATAATCTCCGCTTGTTAAATAAGTAAATGTTGTATTTTACTTGGATCATCTTGAATTTCTATGTGATTCATCAGTACAGTGGTACTGCATACAGTCTGAACTACTACTGTTTTGTGCGTGTGGGATGAATATCTGTCCCTATTTTAACTTTATTTTCATTTTAATGATGAGTTTCTAACACCTTTCTGAAGATCTTAGAGTTCAAATGTTGTTGGGTCCTACCTAGGGAAACCATTCATGTAGTATTGAGTTTGCCCAGAAGAGGGCAGCAAGTTCTAGTTAAAATTCTCTCAGATTGCAAACCCAAATCCAATCCCTTCTCAGAGAGTAAATATAAAAGGATTTAATCGAAGACATTCACAAAAACACACATTTTCACCCAGCAAAGACGCGGCGACAGTAAAAATCTGTACAACAGCCATTCTCATTCAGACCGACTCCCCCCACCTTCACGAAACCGTAGATAAATCCTCTGGATTTTCTCCACTGCCTCCATTGTGGTCATTATAATTCTACGCCGGCATTGTCTGCACGCTGCTGGCTGAATAGCAAGTGTCTGTACACTTACCTGCTAATCCCTGAGGCTGAAGTCAACAGGCGGGTTAAATCTCAGAGATGGCTGGGAGTGTGAGATTTGGGCGGTAGTTGTCCGCTCAGTTTGCTGCTGTTTGATTTAGATTCTTGTCGATGACGAAGGGGTTAGATCGCTTATGACAGGAGACGATTGAGAGTGGCGAACAGCAGAAATAGGTATGTGCTGTCAGATACCCAGTGTGTGTACAGTTCATGAAGTCATCCAGGATTGTTTATGCTGCACACACGTTCTTATGGTATATAGATATATAGAGCTCTCTATATATCTATATAATATAACAGACAGTAGTTCTAGCTGAGATCCTTTGGGAAGGCAGGGAATTGCTTAGCTCAGTGACTTAGACCTGCTGACAGGGGCAGATGATCATCACTGAGAGAAAGCCAGAGTGAATTGTATGAGTGCATTAGGACCCTAAGGTCAAAGGAGATGGAGCAGGAGAGAGGAGGGGAAGATGAAAAACAGACTTTAGTTCACTGGTTGAATGTGCTGATCCTGTAGATCTGCTCTCTCTGTCTCTCTCTCTCTCTCTCTCTCTGTCTCTCTCTCTGTCTCTCTCTCTCTCTCTGTCTCTCTCTCTGTCTCTCTCTCTCTCTGTGTATCAAAGGGAGGCTCAGATTTTCTTTCCATATTGAGTGATTCAGTTTTTTTTTTCCTTCCATACAGTTGATGGATTACAATAGTCCGATATGAACTCTGCCTCGCTTCACAAACTGTCACTCTCTGTCTGTTTCTCCCTTTCTTCTCGTTGAAATATTTCTTTACAGTAATGCTTTCGGAGGGCGCTCTCGGCTCCCCCGTGTTTGATTTTCTCTCAGTTTCATTTCTGTTGAGCCAGCTATTCATCCTCAGTGTGCACAAACACAAGCACTCACCAGCAATGGGGTCATATTTTTTTTCTCTCTCTCCCTGACACACAAAGATGCAGAAACCATCTCTAAAGTGATTGGATTTGTAACCTTTGTGACTTCAATGCCAGTCGTTGACAAAAGCAGACTGTATAACAGAGCCTGAAACAGTGTCTTGGAAAAAATATGTACACTCGGTTTGTTTGCTTTTTTCACATCTTGACTTGTTCCAATGACAAACTTTCCTGTATTTTTTCTCAGAATTTTTTAGTGACAGTCCAACACAAAGTAGTGCATAACTTGTACATTATTAGAAAAACGGATAATTTGAAAATATTTGCACTAGGGTTGGGCCATAAGTCGGTTTTATCGGTAGTCAGATTTTCGGTTTTTGAAGATTTAATTTTTGGAAAATCTGGATTTTAGTTGTTTTTTTTTTACACCAATGCACTTCTTGGGTTTCCGTAGTTGCCAGCTTGATGTCAGCACACCCATAACAGCCATCCTGTTTGACAAATGTGTTTTACAACTTCTGATTATTTGAACCTTGAACTCAGGTCAACTCTGCAACAAAATACAAGATTCAGGAGAAAATGATAAGAAGATGAGGTGATCTGACTTGTTCTGTTACTTGTTCAAAACCTGTTAGTCAGCAAGAAAATTTATGTGACTGTTAAAGTCCAAAATGTGGAAATGTTCAAGGGGTATGAATACTTTTAGGAAGCATGTATGCCGGTGTCTGAATGAAGGGGATTTTTGTTGTTTCTTTGATCAACATGCGACTTTTGTGTGCGAAACTGATCTCTCACGCTGTAACTTGGATATCTCTCTTGGTGATCGATCTCTGCACGCTGTAATAGCACCGCTGAGGGAGGCAGAATTATGAGTTTCATTAAAGGGGGAACCTAACAAAACTCTGGCCTTTATGCTCAGATATGAATCAGCTGTCTAAATTTTATTGTTTCATCATACCGTACCACGTCGGCACAGCCGGCCAGACCGCCAACACGCACACATGCACGGGCAAGAGCCGAGTGGACACACAGGCCACTGCAGCTTCAATTTTACACTGTCTAGAAGACAAATGCCCTTTTATTATGAGGCATCAATCAAATTGTGTTTGGGGGTGAGGTAAATGTTTTTTTTGTTTTGTTTTTTTTTTTTAGCAGCATTGCCTCTAAATTGCATGAGGAATGAGAATCCGGAGAGGACGCTCTGTGATGCTTGGAGTCTGGATATTAGTTTTTAAATCCAGTTTGGTTTTAGGATTTCATTCTACATTTTGAATGGGATGTATGGGAGCTGTCCATTGCTTTGGTGCTGATCGTACATCTGGGGTGTAATAGCCGTGTTATGACACTAGAGGGAGGCCTTGTCTCGTAATGGCTGGTTTGTGTTCTGTCAGCAGATTGTTTGGAAGGAGCAGCATGGTTGGCATTTTTCAGAAAACAGGAAATTCAAGACCTAAAGAGGAACAAAGCATTCGACTTTTCTTGTCCACTTTGTGTACTTGAATGCATAACTCAGTTTGATTTCCTCTCCTGTTTTGTTTGGAATATAAAAGGAATTAAATCATGGAAAAGCCATAAGAGCTGAAGACATCCGTTAGCTGCCTATTCCTGCTCCTTCATTTGGGTTATGAAGGAGCTGGTGCCTAAAGCCGAGGTTCTCCATGTACAGGCCATCAGTCTGTCACAGGTCAACACAGAGAGACAAGGGACAAAAAATACTCAGACATTTTCTCTCAGACTTATACCCATCAGGCATATCTCTTGACGGTTTAGCAAAGCCGGAGTATTGGGAAAGAATCCATTCTTGAGGTGGCCACTCTGCTCCAAGGAAATAGCATTAACAACTACACCATCATGGAGTCAGCGTAAAATATTTTCAATGATATTACTTCAGGTCTTCAAAGGCAGTTTTGTGTTTTGTTGGAACTGAGTGTTTATTTTTAGGTAGTTTTTTTTTTTTTTTTTTTTAGCACAGTTGCCTTTCAACAAGAAGACCTCGTGTTGGAATCCCAGCCTGGGGTCTTTCTGCCCAGAGTTTGCATGATCTCCCTGTGCATGCTTGGGCTGGCAGATCATTTCACAAACAGCCAATTGTAAGTGCTAAAAACAAAAGAGGCATTCTTTGCGGAACCCGTCAATCCAGTCGCCATGTTGTCCACCGGGAAGGCAGAGGCAGTTAAAAAGTTGTTTTGTGCAGAGCAACACGATGGAGAAAAGCATCATCACTGGAAGAACTTTATTCTTTTCAGACTTTAGAACATCTAAGGGTTCCTCAAAATGAGCCAGAGATGAAAAAATATCCAGATTTCCCACTTGGCAAAGTAAAGGTACTGGGCACACACACACACACACACACACACACACACACACACACACACACAAACACACATACATCCTTGTGCTTCTATGAAAACTGAGAGCTTTGTGTTGACTTCCATTCATTTTTGTAACTGCATTTATGCCTAACTCTAACCATTACTAGTCATTACTAATGCACATCATACCTCTAAACCTAAACCCTGAGTCTACACAAAGGAGTCCACTGTATTAGGATCGAACTCTGGTCCCCGTAAGACCAATTGGTCTTCAGAAGGTTAGTAAATATTCCAGAAATTGTCCTATATAGGATAGTTAAATAAGATAAGCACACAAGAACGACTGAGTTTTACAGAAAAAGTATTGAACTTTAAATTTAAATCTGCTTTCAAACATTCTTGAGAGACAACTTTTCAGAAGCAACAGTGGACAAGGGTCAGACAAACTCTTAGGCATTCAAAGAAGACAGTATATGCTTAATATTTCAGATGCAGAGTTTGATTCTAAACCACATTTAAATTCTAGGATTGCTCTTTGAACCAGTACTTCGTTGAAACCCCCCCTGGGAACTCAGCAACGTATACTCTTCATGGCATTTATATTTCCCAGAGCTCTTCAGAACCCCACAGACGGACGACTGATGCACCAGTGTACATGTGTGATGACTGGTGAAGGGTACAGAGGTCCAAATGAGCCCATCTGTCCTGCTAAGGTGCCTTGAGACCGGACCGAGCAGAAGCGGGGTCGTCTCTTCTGTCTGCCAGCTGCTGTGCGTCTCCTCCTCCCATTTCCATCAGCTCTCCTTCTCCCCTCCTTTCCTTTTCTGACATGTTAGAGCTTATTTCTGGCCTTCCTCTTTTTATAGTTAATGTCTCATTTTCCCCGTCTTCTTCATAAAGGATATTGCTCTCTCTCTCTCTCTGTCTCTCTCTCTCTAGGCCCCTCGCCCACTCGCTGTGTTTCAGTCCGTCTCTTTATCACTTGCTCACCCTCCCACTGTTCTCTTGGCTTTATCAGGTCAGGCAGCTGCTGCAGCGGCTGCAGCTGTGGAAGCCTGGCAGGAGAGATAAAATAGGTTAGGCAAAGTTTAGGAAACTTTCGCAAGGTTACTGTATGCCCCCCCACCACCTCTCTCTTTTTGTGTTTGGCACAGAGATACGAGACATTCAGTGGGATTGCGCTACAAATTTAGGTCCTCGGGTTAACCTCCGGGTCTGCGCGGAGCTGTCCTGAAATAACCCACTGACTTTTCTGCAGCCGCCTCTCATTCATCACTATACAATGCATTAGAGGTTCAGCAGATTACTGAGCCAGTAGGCTGCGCAGCTTGTACCCTCCGCCGAAGCATTTAACCTGTCACGCTGGTTTTACCCCCTTCTAATCCAGTGTGGGGAACAAATTGTTGTTCCATCAACGAGCACACGTATTTCTAATCTGTGCAGCCTTAAAAGAAATAATAAAATACAACATTTTATTACTGCAAATGGAAGAAAGTAGGGAAGCATGTAGGTTTGTGTCACCAAAATAGAACAGTGACTTCGCCTCAGGCTCACTGTGCCCCTGTTCTATTGTATTTACAGTACGTTATTATCCCCATGGTGAACCCTTCACTGTCAAGAAGACGAATGGAAATTTTAAGTTTGGGCTCTTACAGTGTCCTCCTAATGTGAATCAAATACAGCCTTGTAAAATTATTCATGTACCTTGAACATTTTTTCACAATTTGTGATGATGCAACTCCAAATTTCGATGTGCTTTACTGGGATGCTATGTAAAATATCAATATGTAATTTTTTTGTTTGTCTCCAGAGCTTTATTGAAAATCACCAGATAGGAAATGGGGAAAGACATGCACCAAAGGTCTGAGAGTCAGGAATCGAACCTGGGATGGTTGCATTGAGGACTACAGCCTCTCTACTTGTGGTGCTTACTCTGCCTCTACACCAGGCAAATTTACACTGGAATTGACATCGTCCATGGTTTAAATCAAAAGTGTCCTGTGCTTATATATTAAGTTTACCTAGGTCAACATTTTGCACAACCACCTTTTCTTCCAACAATCGCTGCAATTTTTTGTGTTCACACATTTACAGAAGAGGCAAAAAAAATTAGACTTTTTTTTTTCTTTTGTACAGATATAGCAGCTGTAAAGAGCAATTTTCACGTCTTGCTTGCAATTGGATTTAGTTCTGAACTTTGACTGGACCATTCTAAAACATGGCCTAGAGTTGCTGTGCCACCAGAAGGTGAATCTCTCCCAAGTCTCAAGTGTTTTTAAAAGGTTTTCCTCCACTTAGCTTTTGGCACATAAGTCAAAATGTTTCATCTCAGTCTTACCTGGTCACAGCACTCTTTTCGTCTTGTGTTCCAGACGTGGCTGGTGCCAAACTACAATCTAGACTTCTTATGTCTTTCTTTCAAAAAGGGCTTTCCTCTTCCCCGTCTTTCAAAATGACCAAATCGCACAGCAAATAGTTGAGGATCTTCTCAGCTTCTTCACGGATCAAGCTGTCAGTGTAAGTTCTCTAACATCTCCTGGTTAATTTGAAGTTGTACAGTAATATGCAGGTAGTCTGTATTTACAGATTAGGTGGTTTCTAAGGACTGCTTTGTAGTTTTGTTTGTAAAATTGATTTAAAAACCACATATCTGAACTAACTTTGTGTCAGCGTGTCACCGTAAAATACATGGAAGTTGTTGCAGAAACATTACAAAATGTAAATCAAACTGTCTCAACTAGTTTTCCATCACTGTGAAGAAATAGTTGTTTTTTTTTTTCTAATTATTCCTTAAAGAACCTCAGTGTTATGCTTAATCATCACATTGCAAACTAAGTCAGTGCTATCGCATGTAGCCACCTCAGCCTTTTCTGCTTTCCACTCCATTGTGGAGCAGAACATCCCTTTAATGATTTATAGTAATTATGCAAATGAGACATAAGGCCTTAGAAATTAATGCTTGCCCCCACCGGTCTCTTCATCGCCGGAGGAAAGTTGTAACTGGAGCCAACGCTTTCACAATCCTGTTACTGTAATACCGGGGACAATGCAAAATAAAACCCAGGTTAGGGGCTTAAGGACTGCCTCAAATTAGTTTTGGGTTTATTTAAGTCTCATAGAGGCAGTTCACGTGTTTAATCGTTTCTTTTCATTAGGTGCAAACGATTGGAAAGGTTTCCCCACACATGGGTCGTAATCTGTGTCTGCTCCTCCGGAGTGATGCTGTGTCTGTGGGCTGCAGATTTCACTGACCTCCTCCCTCTTGTCGAAGTTTTTTTAGCGAGATAAAACGCTAAAAAAGACCCACACTTACATCGACACACCGGCGGGGTGTCGATGCAGGTGTGGGTGTCTGGGGTCTTTGCTTTTTTTTTTTTTTTTTTTTTTTTTTTTTTCTGAGTTAGCTTTGCCGCCTTGACAGGCCGGACAGGATGCAGGAAGAGTGCTCTAACACACCAACCAGGTTATTGATTGGCAGATTCATTAGTGATTTCACACCACATTATGCAAAGACAGGCCGGGTTTTAAATACGGTTGCATAAGAACGTCAAGTCCTCCAGGCAACACCCAAGTCGGAACTGATTGAAAAGAACGTCGGTCCACCGAGTTTTCCCCGTTGAAGGCTTCAGCCGCCCCTGCAGACACGTGAAGGACATTCATATGACTCTTATAATTATGTGTTCGGGAGATGGAGCCCTGTGTGTAATAATGTCTGATGGGGGGCAGCGAGGTCTGACTGTCTGCTAATCACCTGCCAGCAAAGTGTCAAGTTCAACATGCGCCCTTTCACACCTGGGACCTGTCATGTCATCCACTCTCTGAAGTGTGTAAAACAAATTACCTCCGTGTGACATGCCTGATGTGATACAGGTATGAGACTGAACCGGATGGGCGCAGATCTAAACGTAATAGCGCAGTGTCACGGCCATCGCATTATAAAAATGGAATTACCTTTAAAGGCCAGATTAATCTGATTCCAAACCCCTCGCAGTGAAATCTACACCGTCTCCTCGTTTTGTTTCTCCTCAGACAGTTTCAGCACTTGCTTTACAGTGACGTCACCGTGGGGTTCTGCATTGTCTTGGAAGCTCCACAGGAGGTCACTGTTCTGCTTTGTAGTGGCCAAACTAGCAGGGAGGAGTTCAGCTCCACTAAAAAGCCTCTGTCATACTGAATCTGCTCTCTGCTGTGGAGGGCAGTCTCTATTGGATATCAATTACAGTATAAAGCTGGAATTTAAAGTGCACCGTTTCAGAAAGTGTGATGCAAATTGCTGCAACTTGCACACACTCTTTATTCTGCTGCGACACTTGGAATTTGTTAGCACGCCTCTTCTCTTTCGGTTTGATAACACCAATCAAGAGTCTCTTACTTTCGGACAAAACGTCCTCACGTGAACTTTGCGATTCCAAAAAAAAAAAGATAGGTGGTGTTGCTGTTTATTTCTAGCTTTTCGCTTCATCTCTCCCCTCCGTCCTCCCTTGCCTTTTTTTTTCCTTCTCCTTGAACCTTTTAATTTCACGACACTTGAATGAAATATTAAAGAGAGCTTCAAGATGACGTCAGACTTGCGAAGAAGCTGCTGGGTTTTTCCAGCCAGCTTTCTATTTATAAATCCCCTACCTCCCCATTTTATTCTTCAGCTTTGTCTGATTTTAATATCGGCTCCAGTTTGGTTTGTAAGCACGTTCATGTCCGTTTATGTTACTAAAATATGTGAGGAATTTAGAGTGGTGCCAACAAGGAAGATTCAGAAATAAGATGTGGAGAACGTACATAATGTTAACCATTCATATCCGGTGTTGGAGCATTTCTGCGACAACATATGCTGTGCAACAAGTTGTCATGGAGATTCTTACCACTGTCTTGTACAAAGTCTCGCACAGCAGCCAAACTCATAGGGCTTTTCCAGCCAGAACCAGTTCACCACTGGTTCTACAAATGAACCGGCCTGCATTTCCACTACTTGACAGTCAGAGCCAAATCAATAGCTCATCATAAAAGTTCCATTTATTTAATGGTTGATCTCCAGCATCTTGGTTAATACCGTTTCATAACAAATAACGACTGTGAGCGCCTCACAACCCGTCTAGAATTATGTCCCTAAAGTTTCTCAAACAGCTTTAAAAAATAGCTAACTTCAGTCTTCCTCCCTCAGTAACAGAGTCTACACTGAAGACTGTTGTTGTCGGCTCCACCTGATACATTTTTACTTGTGGTGTTTTCACTATTTGGAAAAAAAGATTGAATTTATGCTTTTATTTCCCAAAAGGCCCGTAGTCCGGTAAGATGAGCTTGTTTTATTTATAGGTCCAACAATCTCCTAAAATGTCCCGTTTTCTTAAAGCTAACAAGAGCTTTAAGCTACAGCTGTTAACTATGTCATTCTAAAGAAAACTTTTTCCTGCTCATGCAGCTAGCTGTAGCAAACTGCTGCCTCTAAAATATTAATATTATTTGCAGTGCTACAGACTTAAAATAGATCACCTGAACATTTAAGCCACCTTTGTCGAGTTGTTGATCACTGCTATAATTGATTGATTAAAATTTATGATTCATTTCTAATTCAGCCAAAAACTGTTTCACACTGCTGAAATGCTACTTGAAATGCATAGCAGGTTAATCAATTAATCTAAACTACCGGTAATCCTAATTAATGTAGAGCTTCAAAATAAGTTTGATTGATCAATTGAGATATTAGTTAAATCTTCTTTAAAATAGCAGCACTAAAACAATTTCTGCAAAATAAATGTGGCTAAATAATTTATAAATAATGCTATGCCATTTTTGGCTTAGCAGTTTATGTAGGTTTTAATTAGTAAGCTGTGGTTCGCAGTTTATCTGGGGAAACATAAACCTTATGTTTATGCACATAAACATAAGGTTTATGTGCAAACCTTATATTAGGTTTGCACATAATATAATGTGACACAGATCCTCATTTTTCTTAGCCATTTGTTGTATTGGGAACACCTAGAAAATGTGTCGTAAGTAAAATAGATGTTTGCTGGACTTTATAAGTCAGGAAATGGCTACACGAAAAAGCAATAAATTGCAATAAACTGGTAACAAACAAGACTGCAGGAGGAGGCAGGTCCGACCAGCCGAGGTTTTAAGATGGTCAAAAAGACGCTGTTAGAGGTCTACATTGTCTTTAGGCAAACAAGTCAGAATTTACTACTTTTTCTTAATAATTGAATAATTGGTTGTACATCTTTATCAAATGGATGGTAATGGTCTGTCTTCTAAAATCTTAAAATATCTCATCTGTCTCTGCTTTTTAACACAGACGCACTTGATTAATGAAGTCTAATTAGAGATGGTGTTGCTTTGAATCTCTGAAATCTTTTGACTGATTTGATTAAAATGAAATTTTTATGTAAATGCTGTTGGTAGCATTTACCAAAAAAACAAAAAAAAAACAGTGAGTCTCATGAAATCCAGCAGAAGCCCTTCTGTAGTTCATTAACTCGGCACTGCCAGTGGATTTGTGTTGCCACCAATGCGACACTTATCACAGCTGAGAGTAAAAACTGTTCCATGTTCCCGACAGCCTTCCTGTACAACCGGTGCAAAGCTGGGACGATTCCTAATTAACTGGGAGAGCAGAGGTTTGCACATACACCAGCACTTACACAGGCACATAGAAGGAAGAGAGAGGTAAGGAAAAATGTGTTGCTATTCATCTGTTCATGACACAATTTTTTTTTTTTTTTTTAATCACACACATTTTACCTCAAGAGCTGTGAGATCTGTGAATGTGGGGAGGGTGCAAAAGAACAGCCTGCAGCACTGTTCATATCCAGCCTCATTTAGCCAGACACCACTCCTCTATTATCAGCAGCATCATTATCCGCTCAACTTTCCGCCCCGGCTGACTCACTCCGATTGGGACGTAAGGTGGAAAACTGAAATATCACATGCAGCACTCATGCTCACCTACAATTCCTGTATTCTTTTTACACAAGAACCACAGAACTAAAAATAGTTGCCTTCCAAGTGTGTGCTTGTTGAGTATTTTTTACAGTTTTCCTGTGGCAAAAAAAAAAAAGACAAAATGAGGTTAGGACTACTGTTTGTGTGCTTGAGGATGTGTGTGTGCGTGTAGGTGTGTGCGTGTAGGTGTGTGTGTGTGTCTGTGTGTGTGTGTCTTAGTCCTGATACCACTGAGGTGTGGGCCGCTGCTGAAGATTTATACTAGGACCTGGAAGAGTTAAGGGATTGTTTGCATGTTATGTAAATGAGCTTAATGTCTTTTGCTTCATCTCAAAGTTGGATATCAGATCTAAGTCAAGTCACAGCAAGTCAAGTTTCAACTCTTTCACCACAAGTCCAAATACGTTTTAATGTTTGAGTGGCAAAAATAAATCTGGTCTCAACTGTTTAAGATCCAAGTCTAAAGATATTTTAGGTCTCTTAAGGGGCAGGTCAAAATGAAGTCTTGAATGTTTCCTCAGTTTACCACACCTTCCCAATTCAAGAATCACAAAGGAGTTTTTTAAATAAAATATCTACAAACTAAAACCGAAAAGAAAACAGAATACAAATGTGAAAAAAAAAAAATGCCCCACCTAAAATCATAATTCAGAGCTAAGTCTAAGTCAAGCTTAAGGTTTTATGCCCAAAGTCAATGTCAAGTTCCAGGTCTTTGAGGTGCAAGTCTACAGGAAAACTGCAGTCATTTTTCCTAGTCTTTTTAAGCCAAGTTAAATCTCATGTCTCTGATTGCTGAAATGAACGCTAACATCAGATTCCTTCCATTTTGCAGTCATTGCTGTATGTAATGCAAAATCTAATTATCGTTCACAAGCAAATGAAATGTACCGTCCCTACATTTTTAAGAAAATTCAATAAACCATTTAAAAAATTGCACACCATTAGCCACAGTAGGTCATTTTAAATGAACAAGGTTGTGAATAAAGGTTCAACTGTAAATAGTCTAAAATAGTAGAAATAATTCAATGCCAGTTCATGTCTTATATCAATAAGGAAGTACTTTTATTTTAAAGGATGAAAGTACTTTAAATAACGACAGTGAGAAGAGTCATTGTACGTAACTTGTTAGTAAATTGTAATGCTAGAACAAACTTTGATGAATTGCTATGGACCATTTATCTCTGTGCAAACATCTCTGGGTTTTTACACCAAGCATACCTCTTAACGAGCGAATGTGTGTGTCCCTGTCAGAGTTCACAGAGCATTAACCATTCCAACACTGCATGTCTCAACAGGATAATAATTAGCCCCGAAAAGATCAGCGAACGATGGCAAACGAACCCTCTACGCCGCCATCCTTCCTCATAAAGAACTCCTTCCTTTGACTTTCTCTGCTCTTTCCTCGTCAAAGTGACAGCTTTCTTCCCCCCACCATGCCGCTGTGATTTTCCCCGACTCGGTCTGAAGTCATATTTCGGCGAAGTTCTCCATGTTGTTATTCAACTTGAACAATCCCACTGCTTATTCAGCCCTGAGAGATCCCACTAATAGTCACAGTGAGTGCTGAGGCATGGAACGGTGGGTTACACTAAACTGACTCTGGAAATATAAAAGACAGCCCACATACGCTACCAGACGTGGGCTGGCTGCGTGTCTGCGTGTTTGAGCGCGAGTGCGCTTGCTTGCTCTCTCAGATGTGACCATCTAAGCTGTGATTTTTATTACAATACTGAACATTCAGTCTGTTTGAGAAGGAGAGGAAAGAGTGAGACTAGAGGGGATTTTGTTTCTCGGTTTATTGGCTTGGCGTTTAGAGCCTGGAAAAAAGAAAAAAAAGAAGAAATCCCAAGAAGAACCAAAGAAAGAAAATGTATTGAACAGAAGGGAGATAAAAGGAGGAGGGGGGGAAAAACAGTTCTTCTTCCCACTGAGTGGTCTTGTCTCCTGAGAATAAAACTGATTTGTGATTAATAGAAAGGCTTCTCTTTTTTTTTTTTTTTTTTTGCTCTTTCTTTCTCCTCGTAACCCAACTCTCTCACCCAGAAAATCCATTTGGGTAATGCTTTCTGCATACAAGGAATGATAAGGGACTAGATAAAAGGCAAAGTCCTCCAAGAGTGTAAAGACAAACGACAATGTAACGTAAATCTCTACTTTCTCTACTACTCTACATTTTACATTATGTCAAAATAAACTTTAGCTTTTTAGTCACTTATGATTAGCTACTACTGTATTTGGTAAGACGCTTTTCATTTTGGTTTAAAGTCGTCGTCTATTTGGAAGAACCACTTGTGCCCGAGGCTTAACTTTCAGGCTGCTTTAAAATTTTAATTCCAACAATCCCTCCCACAGCTAAACACCCACACAGCATGATGCTGCCACCCCCGTACTTCACAGTCGTGATGTTCTCTGTCATCCAAGTTTCCTCCTTTTCTTACTCAAAACGTAATAATGATCATTACACTTCACTTAATTTTATCACACTCCTCAAAAATGGTGTCATCTGGGGTTTGCCACACTGATAAGTGGAAAAGAAAATCCTAGTGTGTGTACAACAAACTTCCAGATTTGGTGAAAGTGATAAAACCATTTAAAAAATCTTTTACTCATTCTGGCATTTTGCAAATAGAAATAATTTTAGCAACTCTGACTGGGGTAGCGAGGCAGCGGGGCAGTATTTGTGAGGTTTTTGAAATGGCTCGTTTTCCAATTCTCAAAAAAAGCATTTACTAATTGCCAAATTAGTAAATGCTAATTTACTACGCAGGTGTTTTGCAGGTGCAAAACACCTGCGTGTGTTTTGCAGCACTCGGAGTGTTTCTTGAAGCAGTGAAGACCCAAATAGAAGTACAAAAATGTACAAGAAGACAAACTGTGCATAGGAGGAATAAATCTCTGTTTGAACGTAGCTTGTTTTAATTTCTCCTATCCTTGGTATTTTTGCGTTTTGAGCACCAGCCCATTTAAAGGTCTCTTCAGTTGTATGTTACACATTAACTAGGCGAGGTGTCTACTGTAACGTTTAGCTTAAAAGTTTGCTGAGACATAGGATGACAGAAAAGCTGGAGAAGCTGAGACTTACAGAGCTTCTTTATGCTTTATTAAGCCAGTAAAATGTTATCAGCCATCATTCTTATCATCACCAACTCATTACGCAGCTCTGTACTGATATTACAGCCCGACCCCTTGGCCCTCTTATTCATGTAGTGAATCAGAGTAGACAAGTGCAGAGAGACGTGTAGAAAGATGTGGGTGGAAGTTGGTCTCAAAACGCCGTTAAAAGTGAATAAGTAACGCACTGTGAATGAAAACAGGTTAGGTGGGGGAAATAAAAAAAACAAGACGGAGAAGTTGTAAGATAAGTAGAGGTTGAACAGGGGTGAGCAAAAGTGTCACAGTTTACGACACCTGGAAGATCAGAAATCGGCCGAGCGGCGTCGCGGGCGCCTGTCACGAGCAGCCGAGCTTCGGCTTATCATTCACACGCGTGACATTGCTCTGGGAAAAGCAAGCTGTTTTTTTTTTCTTTTTTCTTTTTGTGCGTCAAGAGTAAGGACATGGGGGTTGGAGGCGTAAAGAAAAAATATGGTAATTGGGAAGAGAGGCAGCATTTTCTCCTCAAAGACTGGCTGTTGAGGCGGCGTGCTTTGATTTTCAAGCGAGCTGTCATATAGTGCTGGTGGTGAGCAGGTGAGAGTGCCACGGAGAGGTGAGGCACGCCACAAGGGTCAGGCAAATGTCAAGAGGAAGTTTGCGGAGTTCAAGCGGGGTATTTGAAGGCATTTGTGGAAGTTTAAAGAAACGTAATACTTTTTTTTTTTTTTTTCCCCCTACCAGTCACTTAAAGGAGTGGAGATTCTTTATGTGCTTAAAGTCTACCAGCAGCAACTATTAGTTTTGTCCCAGGGGTCTCCTCTCAGTCCTTCATGGCCAGAATGCATTAAAGGCTAGACTGCTCCGGACCACAGTCGGTGCTGCTTAAATTACCTGAACTGGCCGGTCTCTTGGACGTTTTATTTTCTAATGTCCTCATTTCAGCTGCCCTATCTCCTGGACGTAATGTGTACTGTAGATGGATCCAATTTGGTAAAGCAAATTAGGTTTCCAGGGAGCTGTAATTCTGCCCGCATCGAAATTGTTGCTAAATAAAAAGTGCGTCCCAGTTACAATGCAGATATTGAGTGTTGGAGTTAAATATTAGCATGCCTAATTTGCTTTATGCTACAACATTGAATCCCGAAATGCAACACTAAGTTGGAAGGACCGCCGGGTTATTAAAAGGTCCTAACCGTTTATGGTCAGGAATAAAAGGAGGTGAGCATTTGGGCAGACGGTGGCTGAAACGTGTCGTAAAAAATGAAAATAAATAAAATGACAGCAGACATTTTTACACCATCTGCTTCAAATGTAACAATTGTTCCTACAGATAGACTCAGACAGCATGTCTGCAACATGAAACTGACGAGGAGATTTCTTTCTTCCAGCCATATTCATGCCCTTTGGACGGATGGACGGACGGATGCACAGTTTGCTTCTCAATGTGGCACGTTTGGCCAATTTAGACTTCTATTTAAATTGTTTATGTTAAAACAGTTTTTATATTCACTGTGTTTGTCTTCCCAAAAGCAATTTTGAAGGCAAACTGAGTGATTTTGCAGCTCAATTTCATGGATTTCTCTTTTCAAAAATTATTCCAAGCTCATGTTGATCAGGATGTTTGAAGTTCTTCTCTGTCGTAACAATTTGAAAAATGTTTTTAAATAACATCAGCTGAGCTAGTTTTACTATCGCTGACCTCGACAGCCTTATCCTCACTTGTTTTCAAATATAAATTGGACCTGGAAGGCCCTACTTTAAAAAGTTGCTTCTTAACTTATCTCATTTTTAAATATCTATTTAATGTAGGGCTGAGCATTGATCGAATCGTTTATGGTGATAAATTTCTTAGAATTAGAATTTGTATTCATTGTTGCAATTTCCAACAGCAATAATGATAATTAAAAAAAAAAACAGAACTGTTCATAGTTGTTAGGGTAGGATTATTTTTGCTATTTTCTCCATTGTTCGCTAAACACAAATACCAATAGATTTGAAAATATGATAAAAATGCAGATACTGTGAGCAGTTTAGTGATACAAGTCACTCTTCTTTGTGACTGGGGTCCTAAAGAAGTGTATTAAATAGATATGTTTTTAAGAGCAGTATTTATGGCTCTGTGTTTGTTGTACCACGCAGTCACAGCCATACATTTACCTAAACAAGAAGTAACAAGTAGGTCTTATTGTCACTTTTATTGAAATCACAACAGTGCCACAAAATAATATTGCAAAAAAACTTTAAGTCCAAATTGCCCACTCCTAATTTAATATCTAGAAGCAGTTTGCAAAATTTCAAATAAAACTTTTCTAAAATGCTTTCAGCAGCTGAACACCTGAAATCTTTGGATTTACTGCCTGACTGTCACTCAAGGCACCCAACACATTTTGCCGAAATGTGCAGACCGTGTGTTGTTTAACTTCATAAAACTATTGCTTTTATTCTGCTTTTAGTGTTTGGTGATATCGAGCTTGTTTCCCATAACACCCTGCGTACTCCCAGCGTACAGCTCTCTGTGACAACAGAGGCTGTCCCAGACAATACAAAATGTGTTTATATTAGCATCAGCTATGATGCATCTAAACAGAAAAATGCTTGACAGCTTTGATACGAGAGTTCCTCGGTTTCAGAATCACTCATTCACCGAGTTCATGAACCGAGCAAGAAAAAAAAGACGACGACAACAAAAACTCGGAAGACGGAGAGAGAATAAAGTCATACACGAGAGCTGTGGTGTGTGTGTGTGTGTGTGTGTGTGCGTGTGTGCGTGTGTGTGCGTGTGTGTGTGTGTGTGTGTGTGAGCGAGCGAGTGCAAGGAGTACAACAGGAGAATGTGTAGGAAAAGACTTGTCTTCATGAACTCTTTCATTTCTGCAAAGCTTTCAATGAATCCCTGCTCCTGTGGGGGCAACAGAAGTTTTTTTGCTGAGGAGAGGGATCCGTCACTATTGTGGCAAAGCCATTTTTATCTACTTTATCGTAAGCAAAACTCACTTGGGGCCAACAGAGGTAGAAAGTTCAGCAGGTAGGAGTTTGGAGAATTTAGAGACAGCCATGTTTTCCCCGTACATGTCGTGTTGAATTAATCACAAACCCGGAAATGATTATCCTTCTATTAGAAAAAAAAAAATAAAAATCACTACTATGAGTTTGTTTCTGACAGTTTTGTTATTAATTTACCGTCTCTCTCTTTCTCTGCGTTTGCTCCAGCAGCAGCTCAGCGTGCATAAATAACCCGCTGCATGACTTCCATTTTCAGTCGGCAGCTGGCAGCTTGAAAATGGAGTCGCACTGATACAGTGAATATATTCAAATTGCACAACATCAATCACAATAAACAGTATATACGATTCCATAGCACAATCCCTTATTATCATACGCCTCAGAGTCTTCTACAAATTCACTGCGGTGCTTTTGCAAGTACTGTTTGAGTGGAGCAATGCGCTCTGCATGCATAATACAGAACTTTTTTTTTTTTTCCATTCATGCAACACGGCTCAGTCGGATCAGATCCGTCTTGTTCGGTGAAGGGAAGAACCAAAACAAGCTCGTTCACCATGTTTCAGTCAAATGACGAATGAACAAATAAGCATTAATGTGTAATAACAGCTGAATCCTGCATGTGATCATTCAAAGTATTAATATTAGATTTTTTTTATAAGGATGTAAATTTGCCAACTAGAACTGTTTTCCTCTACCTGAAAATGAGACAAAACATGAACCCAGCTCTCAAAAATGTTTTATTTTTAATAAAGTCAGCCTAAATAATGCTAAATAATAAGGTGTTTAAAAAGGGCAACATAAACAAAATTAGAAACCAGAGTTATAAAGAAAAAAAGTTTAATATGCAGCAGCTATGGCACTTTACCTGCTGCCTTTCCTTGTGGGGACGTACGGCTGCTGCATCTCCCACACGTCTCAGCCTGTAGAGGAAGAGGGTTTATTTATAATTTAAGATCCTGCTGCAAATGGCACATCTGCATTTGCAATTTGAAAAAGACAGGTTTACATATTAAGATGCCTCTTGGAAATAATGCTTCTGTTTATTCTCCCGTACAAATCACTCGGGCTAACAAGGAGAAAAAAGCTGCGAAAATAAAATCACCTGCATCAGGGTCATATATAAATATCTAAACTTACTATTTTTATAGTGAGTTTGTTGAGTTAATAATGATGTGACCATGTGGGATACTTTAGACAGTGGATAAATCTTTGACCTTTCACCACCACCTGGTCCGGCAATTTAAAAAAAAACACTGATGTCACTGCAAAAGTAACTTATTTTGATGTTTTGTGTATTACACAATCAAGTGTACATTAAAAGTGACAATGTCCCAACTTAATGACAGATATGACATTTCTGGATATTGCCAAAAAAAACATCTTTATCCAACTAAAAGTGACTTTAGATTCACTGTCACTGTGAAAAAGATAAGGATATTCTTCCCAGCAGCTTTAATTGTCTTTTTTTTAAATGCTTAAAACAGGTAACTAATCAAATCTCACCATAATGCTTAAGATCAGGTCTGCAGCACCTCATCTGATGGCTTGACTTTAACTCAGATCTTTGTCAACATTAGGAAATTGATGACATATTTATCTCAGAGATATGGGCGAGCAAATAAATCTTGAGTGCACAGGGAAAGTGCGAAAAAGAAATATGGAAAGAAAGAAAGAAAGAAAGAAAGAAAGAAAGAAAGAAAGAAAGAAAGAAATGGACTGAGCCGTATTTACTTGACTAAGTGCTGGATGTGTTCATAGCCACTACTTTTTGTGAACGCCTGTCTGCCTGAATATGCTTTTAAGTAAAACCTACTGGACCGTGCACCTCCATATGTCTGGCCTTGATGCAGTCGGGGTCTTTGAATTATGGACCGCGATTAACTAATTCAGTTTTCACTAAAGCGGGTCACTCAGCTTGAACGCAAGCTCCATTCTGTCTTGTTCTCCGCCGCCAGAATGAAAAGCACGTCTGCATTTTTAACGCCTGTTCTGTTTCGCCTAATCATTAACATTTATGTTGATGATGTGCTCTCAAAATAAAAGGAAACCAGGTGTTTGTAGTGCTTTGAAATCATACCTACAAGACATTTTCCTTAAGCAACTGTGGTGTCAGTGAACCGGAGTTCAGCTCTGTGCAGCTTGTTGTCTTGTTGGAGAGAACACATGGCACGATTGTTTTGTTGCATTTCAACATGTTCTGGGGCTGAAGAATGTAAATCCTGGACGGGGGGACTCTTTTACCACCTACCAGGTGTTCAGTGTGATTAGTAGGAGGAAGATTTGTGTTGAATCGAGCCATCAGAAATGCATTATATTTTTTTTTCTAGCCTTCTTGCCCTCAGTTGTCATTATTTATTCATTTAAAGACCAGAGTTGATGTCATGCCGACAGGCTTTAGCCACTATTTTAAAACAAAAACGAGGCAAGTTTAATTGTCCAGCACCTTTCATGTGAAAGGTAATCCAATTTTTCTTTACATGGATATAAAAAAACACAGATAAGAGATTACATTCAATGCACAAAACATAAAAGATCAAAATGTTGACAAAGTCACTATGGAGGTGACATTTAGAAAATGTCTTAAGCGTCATGGTAATTCATGATTGGTTATTAGCGCAGGTAATGCCTTTTTTTTTACAGGACGTAGATCTTTTCTTTCATTCTAAACTCTCCAAAAGGCTGAAAACATTTCCAAATCCAGCATGTTCAATGACAGGGTGGCCCAATCACAAAAAGATCCCAACAACTGACATGTGATCCTGCTGTCAAGTATTGGGATGGAAATAGAAATAGAATAGAAATATCCATTAATGTCCCTCACTGGAGAAAGTCAGGTTTATTAGCGTTAAAGTGATAGACGAATGGAAGCACAGAGAAATACATAAAGGCAGCAAAAACAAACTGTAAAGATGCGCCTTACAGTACGGGCAAACTACTTTTAAAACACACTGCACATAAGAGCAGCATACTCACTCTAAAAACTTTCTAAATGAGTAAAAGAAATAATATGCAAACTGTGCCTTATGTAATCTGTGAAAAACATTATTTGAAAGCATGTGGAAAACTGTAAATAATAGCAGTAACATCAGGGGTCCCCAAACTACGGCCCGCAGGCCGGATCTGGCCCGCCTCCTCATTTGGTCCGGCCCCCTGAACAATACCAGAGAGCATTCAGTGTTTTTTTTCATATATATGTGGATTTTTCTTCAACCACCAGGGGGCTCTTGAGCATATATGAAACTTCATTTCCCTCAATGGAATATATACTAGTCAGTACCACTCACCGTTTCGCTCACGGTTTTTTTCCATTTGCATTCTGTGTAAAAATCTATCTACAAACTCTAATATCCAGCCGCCCCCCGGTCCACAGTTCCACCCCCCCACCCCGGTCCACAGTCCACAGCGCAGCCAGTTGATAGTGAAATAAAAATGGCAGGGCCATACTAGCACAGGAAAGAGAAACGGTCTGAACAGAGAGAGACTGGTGTGGGACGCAAGATATACTTTATGCGGTTCTGTTTAGAGATATAAACACCTGATAAGGCTCTTAATTACCTCTCCTCCTTTTACTGTTGCTTTTGATTGTTCCTATCAGATACTTTTTAGCTCCTTATATTCCTCATGCTTATTGTTTCTGTTTTAAATTTGGAAAAAGCAGGCCCCGAATTTTCTGCCCATATATCCTACCCATCTTCCAAAAGGAAGGTTAAAGAGAAAGTGTGAGGGATTGCGTCTTTAATGAACAGTTCCAGTGACAGCACTTGCTGCCAGATTGCATAGTTATGCTCAATCCATCACTAAGTGAACATTCCCTCTCTTAGCTTGAAGCTGAGATGTGAAAATCACCACTGACCTGTCCCTTTTTAATACTGAAGTCATCAATTCATTACACCCCACCCCCTTATCTTTCCAGAGCCTTAATTAAATGGTATCATTTGTGCTATCTGACATAGTGCCCATTCCTAATTTCCATTCATTTATAGATGAGCGAGATACGCCTTTTAATGAAAAAGAGAGGAACTGGTGGAGGTCACAAAATTTTGGGAATATAAACATGTTGAAATATTACTACTGTTTCTGCATGAATAATATTTATGAACTGACAAAAGACACAGAGACATCTGCACCAGACCTTTTAGCTAAAAAAAAAAAAACAAAAAAAAACAGAGTAATTTCAGGCTTTAAACAGAAAAAAAGCACGTCAGGAAAACAAATTTCTTATTCAACTCATACAATGAGTTTCTGTTAATAACTTAGGCTTAAAAAGGGAATAAATATTGCATTTTATGGTTGATTAATCCATTTTACCAACTTACCTCCCAGTACCTCAATACTTTTTCCGTGCCGCATTGGCGAAAAGAAGAGACTCAATAAATTCAGCTTCTTCTATTAGAAGTCTAAGAGTGTGCATCTAAATGGAGCAACTGATTAAATAAAATGTAGGCTGTGATGCATCACTGTTCAAAATCAAGCAGACTAAATTGATACACTTACTGGATGTGCTTTTCCCCCCCCCACCCCTGACTCACCAAGAAGGCAGCAGCTACCTGCAGAGAGAGGAAGGAGCTCACACTTTTTTGCTTGACAGCTCCTGGAAGTTTGGCGAATCAGTGCATTTATTCCTGAAACAGGAAATATCCATCATCCCTAGAATGTTCCAGAGCCAAGACGCACCGCGTCTCTGTAGCGCTCACCGAACCAAGTCAGTTTCCCTGCTTCAGGAACATGACTGTATTGTCAATAGCCCTTTCTATGAGGTGAACATCTCAATGCATGCAATCAGGTTTCCCTTAAATCATTAATTTACTCCATAGCAAAACAAAAAAAAAAAGAAAAGAAAACTGCAGGTATTGGCTCAGGATACCCAGGAAGAACTACAATGAAGAATTGTGGTGGGATGCTTTTATTTCCACATCTGATGGAGTTAAAAGCATTTCTTTCTTTTAAATTTCACTTTCCACATATCCACTTTTGTCTTGATCAGACTTAGAAAAAAAATATATATATATAAATTTTATCTCATAAGAAGACATAGAAATATTACAAAATTTCATGAATTCATATCTTAAAAAAACAGAAAATAAGCGCATCAGCAAAACAGGACTGCCTAAAGTTTCAAATACCTAAAGAATTTACAAACATATTTACAGATTAACATACAAATGTTATGTTTACTGTAATTTTATGGATATTGTTGAATTCTGCTTTTTATTTGCTCAAAATAATTAATT
>NW_006800136.1:1003402-1051139 GCF_000485575.1 Poecilia formosa
TTATTTATTTTTTTTTCCTAGTCATTCGAACCACTGAAAACACTTTTGCAGTACAAGTCACTTTGAACCCATCATCTGTACTCTGAAATTTCCACACATCAACTATCAGTGTGTGCAGGCAGCATGGGATTCTAGATTTAAACCAGCTAACCAATAAGCCACTATTCCACTGCATACAGTTTCATTCTGACTCTCAGTGAAATGAATGAATATTCCTGGATGAAGTTTTCACCCAGGATGGTTTTTATTCTCAAGATGTGACCCAGCAAAGGTCAGATTCTGCATAAAACATACAACATGCACTACTTGGCTTCTAGGTTTAGGTCAAGAGTTAAATTACTAAGTCCTTGACTTCAGGTCACATCAGAGTACCGTCACTTATTGTACTGATACTCTTGTGTTGTTTTTGTGCTGATCCTTTTGAGAGAATACATAAATAAATCTTTTAGAAATTCCTTTTCTCCTGCTTTCTGAGTAAAGTGAGCGAGATAAATCTCAGAAAAGCACAGAGCAGGATCAGTTCAGGCTCAGCTAGCTTCATTTCACTAGCACTCTCGCCACATGGACCCTCTGTCCACTTCTTTTTATCCGGTTCCTTATTTTGTTTCCTGGGCCGTGTCCTTTGAGCTTCACACACGGACGGTGATCACAGCTCTGCCGTAGGCAGAACCGCAGCAAAACACGCGCTTGTAATTTTGCGGTTTGGAAATCAACTCGGATAAGAGGATTATGTGACTGAAAAGAACCCTTAATGTTGCCACCCAAAAAGAGCCTGATCAGCAGCTTAGGGTTATTAGGCAGCTTTGAGTCTGAGACACTGGCTCAGACTCCAATATACTGTTGTAGACTTTGCAGACCCCAGCTACTTTCCTGCTTCTTGTCTTTGGACAGTCATATCCCCTTGACTTGTCGCGCAATTGCTAACACGTTTCCCCTTTGTGATGCCTATAATTTTACCCATTTATTATTGTTATTATTTAGCTCATTCTTGCTTTTTTTTTTTTGCTGATTTTTTTTTTCTTTTTTTTTTACGCTTATTGAAATTTCCAAACCATCAGTGTGCCAGCAGGGGACCAATAAAGCAGATTGCATTTATCATACACTGTCCAAACTACTGTCTGGTTGGTATTAATGCACGCGTGTGACCGAGTGGAGCTCTTCCCCTTGCAGTTGTAGGGCCAATTTTAAAGCCAAAAATATGAGTGTGGGGAATGGCTGAGTGCTACGAAAGAGAGCCACAAGTGCAGCTCATTTGACAGGGTGAGTAAAGTGACGATCCCCACAGGACCTCCGAACACGAGACAAGATAGCCTACGTAGGGAGTGAAACAGAATGACCCAGCCACAACCTTATTCTCCTCACACAGCGGATCGTTAGTCATGAAACCTGGCATAGATTGTCTTGTATGCACTGCAAAAGATCAAAAACAAAGACAGCGAAAACTCGCTACAGCGCTGTCTCCGATTACCTTGCGTGAGGCGTCTGAGTCGCAGTTAACTTGACACATTGCAAAGTGCATTTATAGAGCTTCTACCCTGTACACTAAAGAGTTGTACATTATTTGCACCCAGCTTCTTGTTTTTGGTGTAAGCATTTTAAATTTGCACTGCAGCGCATATTCATATAAGCAGTCAGTTATAGTTATCGCTACTGCATTGACTTCAGTTTTCCTTAAATAGTCAATTGGCTAATAAAAAAGAAGGCTCACCATCACTAGCTAGCTAGCTTTTCAGCATTTTTCATGGATAAGTGCAAATTTGTTGCCACTTTCCTTTCTGACGCTTGTTTTTGCTCACTTCTGTTGCCAACCCGTATCAGGCTAGGTGCATTTTATGCAAAAAATAAATAAATAAATAAAATAAAAATTAAGCTTGACACTAAAGAAGGTTCTTGCCATGCTTGACATTATAGCTAGATCCCCCAGCAATCCCCTCTATTTAAAGTTTTTTTCAATTCACATCTGTCAAAGAAGTCTTCCAACAGTCTTCATTTGTTGTTCAACGATGCAGAGATTTTTTTTGTGTGTGTGTGTGACCAGTTTATCACCACATATCATGATGAAGGCACATTACCTGAAACGTGTCTACGCTAGGACGAATGAAAATTCAGAGGGGATAAATCAGTCCAACGGTGAATAGAATGAGTTTGTGTTATGAGAAAAGTAGTGGAGACGGATCAGTCAGCAACGCAACTTGCCTCTGGCGTGTTGAACGGAGAGAGAGAGAGAAGCTCAGTCAACAAGATCAATAGATGACTGCATGTCTGCTTTAATCTTTTCTATTAATTGTTAACCATGAAAGCAAGAGCCCTGTTTTGGAGATAAATTGTTTTTTTGTTGTTTTTTTTTTTTCTTTTCCATGCTGATACACACAATTATAAACCATCCAGAAAACATTAATACATGAAGCATTTTATCACATGAATGCGACGGGGTTTTCAGTGATCCATTTCTTTGCATATGCATTCTGAAAGACAAACACATAAAGTGCAGCTTTTAAAGTCAGAACCTTGAGCTGTCTTTTCTGTGATGTTCTTTGCATATATTACAGCTCAAGTCATTTCTAAGCACTGGTATGCACTCAGTCAGACCCCAAAAAAGCCATTTTCTTGCTCACTAGGTGGGTTAGATATTTATTCTGTCTTCCAGTAGCATTTGGAACGCAACTTCTCTTCCGACAGCTATTTTTTCTTTCTTTTCATTCGTACGCTAGAAAAGAGGTGCTTTTGATGTATCTATTTGGTACAACAGGAAATAAAATCGCTAATAATGTTAGCAGAAATAGAAGTCTTTGCAGCTACCTTTACGACGTGTGATGCTGAAAATGATGTCTCGTGTCTTGGTATTGATTCATGCCACAGCTAGTTGTTATTGATAGTCAAGCAAGGAATTTGTTTTACTATTGAAAACAGAAGCTTGGAATCTTTTCTAAAATTAAAATGGTGTTTATTTTCTGTTATTTATTTGTTTGTTCTCAGCCAGAAAAAAAAACGTTAATGTCTAACTTAAAGCTGATTTCTACAAAATAATCGCACTTAACTAAAAATATGCAACATGAAGTAAGTGACTGCATAAATATTCACACCCTCGAAAGTGACCTAATTCAACAGAGGTCCAGTCAGTTGGAGCTTCAATCCAGTGATTGTGTCTCAAGTGAGTGAGTTACAAAGACACGTGTCTCTGGAAGGTTTCTTCACTGTCTATTCAATGTTGCAGGCTGCCGTCACAGCAGGTCCGATAGGCTTGTAAAGGTAAAACGAACAAAGCAAAATGTAGAGAAATCCTGGAGGACAGTTAGTTTCCATCTGCAGGAGAATTACGGTTTCCGTCAACATTTATTTTCCAGCAAGACGACGACCCGAAGCACCCAGCTAAAGCTGCGCAGAAATGGTCTAAAGACAAACAAGGTGGATGTTCTGCAGTGTCCCAGTCAAAGCCCAGACTGGAGAGAATCTGTTGCAAGGCTTGAAAAGGGCTGATCACAGCTGATTTCCTTGCAGCTTGACAGAGTTGGAATAGCTTTCCAAGGAAGAATGGAGTAAAGCTGTGACATCTAGATGGTGCATCTTCTAAATACAGACTTGAAGCAATGGTTTTTATATTAATATTTTTATTTATCGGTAATTATTTTGTAAAAAAAAAAAAAAAAAAACTTATATTCCACTTTGACATTAGAGAGTTTTTGCCAATTGTGTTTGTCTACAAAAAGACATATTTTCTGATCATAACTGATGTGAAAATGCAAGCGGATGAATACTTTTTATGAGTACCATAGATAAGTAAAGCTAAAAATCTTTAACTATTGGAGCATTGCGAGGTGTGGTGGATTGTGCGACGGTTGTCCCGGGTTTTGACTCCCGACTTCAGGACTTTTGCCGCATGTCTTCCTCTCTTCTGCCTGCCTTCTTTCCCACCTTCTTCCCACTAGCGCCGGCCCACAAAAAAAAAACTATGTAGAGCTGGCCTCTCTAATAACTCCTACAGTTGAATTTACATCCTTTCTTCAAACCAGATTCATGTAAAACCAGATTAAAAATGCTCTGTGAAATGATCTACACTAGTGTGGGGGAGTCTTACGAATGCTGCTCACCGACACACACTCCGGCGCTCGCACAAAGCCACGGCCATACTTTGTCATGAACATTGTGCAGACGTGAATGGCCACCTGGTGGTGGAGTTCCCCTCGCTGCAGGGCTGCAGGAAATCAAGCAGAACAGCGTCCTGCAGCGTTCCTTCCACTTCGTCGGCTAAAGTAGAGCTAGCTCGGCCCTGCTCACCTGTCACATAACAGGAGCTAATTGCAATTTTGTTCGTGTTTGTAAGTGCTTACATGTGGAGGCTTTCTTGACTACTATGCAGCATGAACCCTGAGACAAATATGGTCACAGCTGGAATACCACTGCATGGTATTCAGTGAGCTGACACTGTAAGTACTTTTTTTTTTTTTAAGTTGTTTCTTTGTGCATTATAGCGCAGCTACAATTCACCACATAAAACAAAAAGCCCCTTGCTCTGATATTTGCAGTTTCTTGTTGTACGACTGAGACTTTGACCTGTTTTTGTCCTTGCGACATCTCTGAGACGAATATTCAGACATGCTACGCATTGACTGAAGGTGACAGCTGCCAATACTCGTGCCTGTAAGTGCAATTATGTAGGTACGCATAATTTCGTTGCATGTTTTCATCAAAAGACGCTCAACGATGTTGTTGTGCTGTGTGTCCCTGTCATTAGGATTGTATTCAAGTCTCACCAAGCTGAGCCTTTCATTCCTCATTTAGCCTGATGGACACACACCCGGGGGCTCGGGGGGGAAGCGCAGAGGAGAGGCACGTCCTGCTCTTTCTGTTTTACTCGGTTTGTTTGAGCAGGTGTGACACTTTGTCTCTGAGTGTCTGAAGGACACCGAGAGCGTAGATTTATCTTTTCGGCATGAAAATGAATATTTTAATATTCACCAAAAGTGAAAGTTTGGGTCTAATCTGACTGGGGAAGTACTAAAAGTTCTGGCTAATTGGTACAGTCGGTATTTTATTGTTTAAGCTACCAATAATTTAAGATCATTTTATCTTTTATGACAACGACAGGAGCATTTTACTTTATTGTGACATTTTGCCTGTGAAAAACACAATGCTGGAGCTGTCTACTGTCATTATAATATTCTTTAGTTTTCCTTTAAACTGTTGAGTTGAGTTAAATAGAGGAAATGTTCTCTGAAAAAGTATTTCGAAAACATTGAGTAAATAACTTCCTTCCAGTTTCACTTTTATGTTTCTATAGTAGGCAACGATGGGTAAACCCAGGACTGGCAAAAGCAGACGTTTAATGTTTCACAAGTCCAGGTTGCTCTTTACTTTGATTTAGTAAAATCCAGTTTGTTTCAAATTTGCCTACAGATCCTCCCACAATAGGCACAAGCTTAAAAATGGGAATCTTGTAACTCCAGTACCCCACTTTACCACGGTCCTACAATGTTTTGAAGCAATCCCTGCTGCACCACACCAGAATCAAAAGGCAGAATTACCACCTTAGGATAAAAGTGCGAAACATTTAACCGTGCCACCTAAACCATCAACCTCAGCTGAAAGGAAATTTGTTAGAGCCTTAAGGAGCAACCCTGGAACAAATACGGATCAAGCCACTGGAAAACCAGTGACGCTGCCTGCAGCGAGGCAACTTTTAGATCGATAAGGATTAAGAGGGACACGGCCGAGAAAAGGCTCTGCCCCAAAAATCCACACATTTAAGCATGACTACAATTTGCAGCTACCTGCAAGGACAACATGAACGCCTTGTGAAGCTAAATATTATGGCCAAAGAAGACAAATATTCACCATTTAGCTACAACGACAGAAACTTTGGGGTCAAGGGTCAGCTGTCAAATCTTTAAACACTATACCAAAGGTATAGCATTGTTGTGGTAACATCACAATGCATGGCTGTGTATAAAATGAACTGATCAATAAGAGAATAATGGAAAAGGAGGACTACCTGTTTGTCACTTTTACCTCAAGTCAGCTTAGCGCAACATGACTGTGATTGTTGTCCGTCGAAAACCTCCTCACATAAAAATTGTTTTAAAATGAATAAAGCACACCTATAGTAATCTACTGAAATGGGCTGGGATTTGTATATTTAGATTGTGATCAAGAAAAAGAAATTGATCTGTGCACACAGGGTCTGCAAGTTTTCAGACCCTGTGTGGATTAGAGCAAATCCATAACAAAAAATGTACTAACACCTAGTTCTTCAAAATGGTTCACATATATCATCAAACTAAAAAAAAATAATTCACACTTATGCTGATGAGATTTGTATGGAAACCTCTAACTAGAACTACACCAGTGTGCATCGTGCATCTTTTGCTACAACAAACCAGTTCTGGTTGTGAATCCTTATTTCTACTGGTTTGATGTTTGCAGTGGGGAAGGACTGGCAGCTCATAAAGATGCAGTGCACTTTCTCCAAAAGTCAATTATTAAATTCCTAATGAGCTCAAATCAATTGCATTCAATTTATTTGGAGGGCTGCTTGGAGAAAAGAAAGCTATTATTCAACGATGTTTCCTGCGCTCATCTGCTCTCACCTCTGTGTGTGTTATCTGTCCAATATCAGCGATAACACAAAGCACAACAATAGCTCCGGGCCGATCTGCCATAAGAATAATTTATAAAGCTCTGTGGGCTGATCAGTGTCAGGCATATGCCATGGTGATTAATTACTAGAGAGATAATCCACAGGTAATTACTCCGGTTTTATGCATTTTCATTTTTGATCAATCTCCCCATTTTGTCACAGCTGCATTGGGGCTAAGATCAAAGACATTTTTTCTATGTTAATTTAGCATCTTCCTTTTGCACGGAAAGGTGCAACAACAGTAATGAAACATTATGGTTTCTTCTTCTTCTTTTTCTTCTTCTTTTTCTTCTTCTTCTCGTGATGCTTCACTTTCTATGAGCCTTCAAACTTGAAACCTGGGAAGCCATTAACCGAGAGAAGTGAAGGAAGACTAAAGAAGGAAGGTATTAGAGAGGAGGGGAGAGCTGGATCATTATGTTTCACCACAGAATACCTTCTTCGGTCATCATTCTCCCTCTCCCAATTAAACCCTCCAAAAACACATCCCCTGCAGATGGGAGCCAGGCACTAAGCTAAGACCTTGAATGGCTCCCACTGGTCCAGTATTCCAGGATAAATAGTGGATCAGTGTAACTGCTGCAGTGCAGAGTTTGAGAGAGCAAGGCCTTGCTTTGTCAAGCTGAGAAAGCTCCAGCTGTTCTCTTACCATTAGGATGCGAGAATGTATCCTTTTCCTGAATCAAATCAAATCAACTTCCTTAAAGAGAATATAAGTTTGTGGATTGATAGCAACCACTTGGGCCAGACAGTTCACTGATCTAATCGTGTCTTTTTCACTCTTACGGCTCCTGCATACTCGGGGGTACTGTGTGCGTACTCTGTGAGCCACGCGGACTCTACGCATACCATCCACAGATGCTGGAGATTTCATTCTGATTGCATAAATTTCTCTTGACAAACTCCTTCATTTCCCACAGTCTGAATGCAACACGTCAAAATGGTTTTGCATACATGGATTGTCAAACAAAGGGCATCCAAATTTGCAAATTATTAAAAGGGAGTATTATGTTAAATTTACTTTTTGGAACTCTACATTATGATGTATAATGTAGAGTATGTAAAAACATACCTGGAGTGTTGCCTTGATTCTTTCATGCATATTTGGAAAATCCTTTAATCTCCCGTGGCAACCATTTACCTACCTTTGCCTTTGAGGCGCCGCTCATCCTTGGAGCTGCTGTTTCCGAGCTTTCTCCTCCCAGGACCCGCTGCCCTGCTATTCCTCCACTCAGCTCCTTCAGACTAGCCAGCAGCAGTTAGCAAACACCTGGCGGTGCTGCATGCTGAGCTCGTTATAAGAGCTACTTCTCAGTGTAACCAACGATGGCAAAAACATTGTTAAAGACTGAATAGAGGAGCTATGTTGTGATGACTTCCTGAATGCGGAGTAGGGTGGTTCGCCCAGGGCACCAAGCAGGATGGGATCGCCTCTGATGTTATGTATATCTTATCTTGTTGTCCTGTTACTGTCTTTTAAATTGTTTTGTTTTCAAAGGCACATCTGGGGACGTGCGTTGCAAATGAGCTAAGGCTATAAATGTTAGTGCTCTGCTTTTGTTTGTACTTAACACTTGTCCCCATGCAAATAAACAATAATGACTGAATCTGAAGTGCTGCTTTGGGAAGATTTTTAGGGCTGTATTGGTTTTAGTTTCTAATGTTTTCGATGGATACGGTGGAGTATTAGTAGGGAAGAAAAGGCAAAGTAGAAGTGAAATGAAGCTGACTGGTGTGGAGGTGATCATTTTCTCCAGCTCCGTTTTTATATTTTACCAGGTTATGTTGAACGATTATTTAAAGTTGTTTTCTTTTAGTTAACGTTTTAGTTGTTGGAGCCTGGCTGATTCTGTGGGAAGGAGGAGATTGGCAGGCTCTAATATATCAATCAGGCATATTTGGTGGACTATACTGTGTCCTTATTATCCTTAGTTATATTCCTTTAATCTTAAAAATAGCTATTCCTAACATTTCAAATTGTAAGAATATTTTACCTGTAAAAGTAAGTTGTTTTTTTTTCTCCTATTTGAAAATAAAAAGTCTTCATCTTCCTTTTCTGTTGCAGAGCTAAATTTGTATAATTCTTGAATTGCAATTGGAGGAAACACAAAATAAATCAAGAGAGGGTGCACTTTGGACACCCTGCTCTAAAGCCTCCTCATTCCTTCTCTTCGTTAATGTACTCTGTTGTGTTGTCAGCTAAAACGCCTATAAAATGCCTCCACGTGTTCAGTTAGAGCTACGTAGATATATGTTCGTTTCGTTCTTATTGCCTGGCTCGGGATGTTCGAGTCTTTCTCCCGTTGTCCTGAAATCTCTAACTGAATGCTGATGAATTTGATCAGTGGAGGTACAATTGATTTGAGTTTCCTCAAATGTGTTGAGCTCCACTGCATGCCAAATTGAGAGTGTGGAGGTGTGTGTGTGTGTGTGTGTGAGAGAGAGAGTGACAGTGAGAGAAAGGTATTCACATTAACTAGCAGTGCAGTGTGTGTCCTGCAAGATTGTTGCTAGGAAGCACATCTCTCTGTCTCCCTGTAGGTAATGAAATCACCAGAGTGGCAATCAATTAATCCAGCATGATGAAGTTAGTGCAGTCATTCTACCTCACACACACACACCCACGCACACACACACTAGCACTCTCTCTGTCGAGCACGCACAGATGTGAAGCTGTGATGTGACATTTTTTCATTGCACACTGTTTTTGTTATTGAAATTGTGTATTTAACATTTTCTGTGTTTACTCACAGCGTGACCTTTAAGAACGAGCTACTGGGTTTGTTTTTTTTTTTGTTTTACATGATGTGAATATGTTAATTTATATGCTAAAGCAATGGTGAGCTAAAATAACCTCCACACATTCTGAACTACATGAAAGAAATCTCAAATGGCAACGCTGTAGCAGATAATTGCTCTTAAAGGGGCAGTATTATGTATTTTCCAAGGACATAGTGTAATTTTATAACACAATAAAGCAACTATGTTACCTTCAGTTATTAAAAAGATGCTCTATATATCACACATAACTTAAAAGAAATGTAACTCCTTGAAACTGGGCCTCTGTCTTAAAGAGACAGAGCTACTGAATATTAGCTTATAGATTAGCTAAGAAGCTGCTATTCTTTCCAACACTTCAGCATGTCATTACAACAATGCTTCTCCTTATGCCATTTAAAACCGTTCAAAGGAGTGTTGCTCTGGGTCGTAGTTCGCAGAATGAGCTCAGCAGACTTTCACCAGATCTTTGCTAATTGCTGCTGCCGCTAGTCTGGAGGAGCTAAATCCAGACTAGTTCAGCTCAGCTGGGGACCGCATCTTCAAGGCGGAGCTTTGGGTAAATAGGTGTCTGAGCAAGCATTTAGGCACCCTGAATGGTTGCCACGAGAGATTCAGTGGTTTCTTAAATGCTAATGACAGAATCAGAGCAACGCTCCAGATACGTGTTTTAGTTTGAGTGCAACAAAAGAACAAACAAAACTACATACAAAGAACAAAAGACAAACAAAAGAAGAACCTTTTTACTATTTATGGTTAAGTTGGTTATGACATTCTTAGTTCATAGTTTCTATATCCAGTCTATTACTGGTGCGGTGCATGTCAATGTGAGCAAGCATCAATAACTTTTAACACGTTAAAATTATTTCTCAATGTACTGTAATGTGATAATATCCTGATGAGGGATTGACTTAACATGATACAAAGTTCAAAAAAGTTGACGTTGCACATTTCCTCCGCCTTAAGTTGCGAACGAAAAAGAAGACCACTTGTGTTTTGCGTCGTCTCTCCATCTACACCAACATCGCTCATCACCAAAGCAAAGGCTGAGGAGAAACTCTGAGCGACTGAGTCTTTAATGAACAGTTCCAATGACACCACTCAGTGCCAAATTGCATGGTTTAGTTCAATCCATCACTGACTGAACATTTTCACTCTTAGCCTGGAGCTGAAATATGGAAATCGTGGCTGTGCTGCCCCTTGAAGTCATCAATTCATTACAACAGGCCCCTCCTCTCCCCCAATCTTACCAAAAACCTTAATTACACGATGTCACGTGTGCTACCTGACCTGCTAGTCGTTCCACTGTGAGCAGCCTTGAATTATTTATTTTAAAAGCACAAGTGTGGATGACAGAGGAGTCTGTTAAAAAGAGTTGGGTTTGCTTTGCTTAAAATAAAGAGGTGATGATTTTGCACTCGATGTTTTAATATATTTTTACAATATCTACTCCCTGGAAAATCCATATCCTTATCTTCACTCTGCGATTTCAACAAGGCTGTGCTAATGTTATTTGCTGATTTTCTCTCTCTCTCTGGCTCTCTGGCAGCCTGAATGAACCGCCGACATGACTTGACACGTCGTTAAAAAGACATTTTCCGTTTTAATAGCTTTTTTACATCTCATGTTTAAACACCTCGCTACTGAAATTAGCTAATTGCGTGTCCTCTTTCCTCACTGGCTGCATCCGCTCTAAATAATGTTGTTATTAGACCCGGAGATGCCTGGGGTGCATTCGCTGATCGGAGAAAGATTGGATTTTTGAGATTCCGACCAGCCAGTCACAAATCACTCCCAATTAGGCTGAATATCCGTCGGCCACCTGCTGATTTCTCTGCGCTCCACTAATTCGCTGATGTATCACAGCAAACTCCCAGCAGAAGTCTTTCTTGATTCATTTGGGAGGGTGCAGCACATTCATGTTTTGCCTCCTCCTTTGTCTTTACCAACCACATCGTAGTTTTCGCATCAGCGGCTCGGGGAGGGCCAGAACGCGTTGAGAGAAGGTGGCGTAATCCTAATAAAAGGTTTTTCCTGTGGCTATCAAAGCAGCGCTAATTGTTTTCTTCGAATAAACTCCTTTGCTCCTTCATACTTCTCTTGATCCTTTCTTAATGTCTCTGCCCACTGTGTCTTGGATTAACCCTGCAGCCATTTGTCTTCATTAGTGGATTGACTGTTGAACTTAATGCGCTTTATCATCGTAAAACATCAATCTAGCCCGTGAACCAAAACTGGGGCAGAAAAGAAAGAAGGTGGACTCATAAGTAGTTTTAGCAAGACTGCGTTCTACTTCTCTTTTTTTTTTCTCCCCTCGTTCGGGTGTGGGGGGTTGGAGGGATGAGGAAGTCTTTTACAGCAGCCGTATAAATTTCTCAAGGAACGGGATGGCAAGTAATTCTTCCCACGAGCGCAGACAAACACAACACGGCAAAAGCTCAGGGGCTTTGAATGCCTGCGCAGTGGATGACAGGAGCGCCGTGTAGCGTATGTATTTTTGGTAAAAACCTTCACTGAGATGTATGTATACATTAGAAAAGAGCACAAGATAAACAGTGAATGGAAGAAGAGCTTATTCACCCGCGTATCCTCCCAGGACCATGGCTCCCTTTGTACACGACAGAAATATCAAAGGCCTGTTTGATCTCGCTACTGGCTTTTCACCCTTTGAAACAAATCGACACAGTTTTTTTTTCTCCTCTTTTTTTTTTTGAATAGCTGCATGTTTGAGTTTTGATGATGAAATGTTGCAGTCTGCTCAATCCCTCATGCTCTGAAATTCTCGGCTCCTCCCTTTGGTGTTCCTTCTTTTTCCAAGTTTTTTTTTTGTTTGTTTTTCCTACTTTCTGGAGGTAAAGGTCCTACTTTCTGGAAGTTTGTGTGTAAATCAGATGTAAATTTATCAGACGAGTGGGGGACTTCTGGTATAGTTTTACTTTCTTAATTTGTCCTGAACGCAAGCCGCCACACCTCAATCGAATCTTTTTTTGCAGTGCAGTCGCACTGTTCCAGTCACTCAACCGTTCCTTCTGGTCCTCACTTCTCTCACTGGGCTTATGTTCACCAATTAGGCCCTAGCTTGTTTTTTTTCTTTTTTTTTTTTTTTTTTTTTTGAAAGATCTCCCCGGTTATTTGTCAACTCTGACATCAGATATGTGTAGCCGGACTCATAACGGCTACTTAATTGGCTGAAAGACAGAACACAGGGGTCTGTATGGGTGCTTAAGTTGGCTAATGGCGGTTGATGATGGCTAGCCTGGGACTGAGAGAGCCTATCTGTGGGGTAATGGACGCTGAATGGATGGTGCTCTGCACATGTCTTTTATTTTCTATTTAGTCCAGATAGCAGAGATGCCTGTTAGCAGAGTGTCAAGTACACAGTGCTATCTGCGCTCCTTGATTAAATGTGAGTATAGGAGGTGAAGCACTCCTGGGATTTTGCCATTTGAATCTTTTCTGTAGTGTGTAAGGGGGAAAAAATGTTTAGAAAATGACCATAAAGGTGTGAGGAATAAGGGAAGACCTTTTAGAATGCTTTTATTAACATGTCTTTGAGCTCTAATATATCCTTTTCTTAAATATTATGTTTGTATTTTTTTTTCTCTTTTTTTGTCCATTTGATATTCTTTTCAAAAAGTAAGACCAACATGTATATGTTTGGCCAAAAATGCATTACAATTCAAATAACACACACACACACACACACGCACACCCCCACACACACACACACACACACACACACAGTCTAGCAGGCAGCATTAGCTGGGAATAACTTGTTTTGCCATGCTACTTTCTTCTTCCTGATCTTTTTTTTTATTGACTGTCTGTGCCAGATACTGTGCAGCAAATTTAGATAAAGCAAAGACTATTTTATTGTTCACTCCCTGAAAAACTGCATTGTATCAATTCATATCAGGGTTTTTCACTTTCTACAGTAAAAAAAAAGATATTTCATTGGTTGCTTCAGCTTCCAGTCGCTCTGTCTTATGTTACTAGCTTTATATGCTCTATTTGGACATTATGGAACAAAAAAAAAAAGGCAACTATTGCCTGGACACTGTGATGAATGTTACAAGACAAAATACCGTGTCAACAGAGGAAACCTGACATTTGCTACCTTACCATAGCGATTCAGTAAGCTCATTTGCTCCTTTATGAGCCGGAGCAAAATGTTTTCTCATTAAAAAACTTTAGCTGATATATTTTAATAGCCAAAGATAAAGCTATACCAACTCACATACAGCTGACCGTAGCAGTCTCGAAAACATAGATAAATGTTTTGCTGTATTACGGCACTTTAACGCTGCGTTTTCAAAGCTTGGTATTGATTTTTTTATTTTATTTTATTTTAATAGAATATGGGACTGAGACACAGAATTGATAAATGATTCATCTTACTGAAGTGATTGTATTGAAGACAAATCGTCTTTATCAGGACACCCTTAAGAAATACACATTCAAGTCAAAGCTAGGCTATAAAACAGTTCTTGATTCATTTTTTTATTGTTTTGTAGCTGTAGCTGTTTAATGGTGTCAGTATCTCCTCTTGGTTTTGAGGGTCTGCAATGTTTTGTTTTTTTTCTCGAATAGCTTTCTGTTGCTGAATTAGACTGGACCTTGGAGAATTATCAGTGGAAATGAACAATCTTTTTGTTGTTGTTGTTGACTCTAAGAAGTACTGTAACCATGACAACCACACAGTCATTATTTCATGCCTACACACCCCTCTGCATCGCTGGAATTTACCTTGGTGAAATATTGTTTGTTTAATCTCGGTGTTTCTTCTGTTTTCACTCCTTCGGAGGCTCGGGTTCGTCTGTGCCGCTTCGTTTTTATTGCTAAGGCTGGAAAATGTTGATAGCTTTGTGCCTCTTCTGATATTCAGGCTGCTATTCCTTAAGTCTTGACAGCACCAGGTGTCAGAATGGGAGCAATGTGTATCATTAACAGAGGAGAAAGGCCCAGGTACATGAATGGGTGAATGCCTTGCGTCGGTGCATGTGCCCTTTCAAAGACTGTATAAAGAAATGAGCTGCCCGCTTGCCCCCACGTGTCCTACGCACATTACAGCATCTTTGACAGCGCTCACAAAATGTTTTTAATTAAAAAAAACACCAATATAGCAATCTCAGCCTATAATCCTAATCCTAAAATGTCATGATTTGTATGTATTTTCATACCAGGGCATTTTCAAATCATTCATTGTTATCCCAAGTCATGCCAGTTTTCCAATTAGGCAACGTGAAAGAAAAGCAGATTAACATAAAGAGAGATGGATGGATGGATGTTTTTGAGAAAACTAAACCTCTATTTTTGTCCAAATGGTGTAAAGGTTTCACAAATCTCAAAACAAGAATATATAATCAATGTGGAAAACCTTAATAATTTAATGTATTGTTTTTTTTTTGGGTTTTTTTTCAGGCTCAGTACGACATTTCCAGTTTTGCTAGTCTCAAGCTGCTATGAAAATCTCAGTTATTTGTCGAATATTGTAGTTTAGGGCAGATCAGTCCAAATATTTTTAATTTGGAGTTATAGGTGATCTAATGCATAGGCAATGGTCGCTAGTTTAGCCCTGAACAGGGTTCAAATATTAGCTTTAATGTCCTCCCTGGTAAACGCTCTTCCATTCCCAAGCATTTGCAAACTGTTCCATCAAACAAAGCAATAGGAAACACTGGCTTCCAACTGACAGCTGCTTGTTTGTTTCAGGTTTCTTTTGTCTTTTGCTTGTGCGTCCCGTGAAACTACATCGCCTTAATCCAAAAAGGGACTCTGATGGCTCCCATGACATCAGCTATTTCAAGTTTTAAGCTGAACATATTTGTTGTAGATGTTTGAAGGGAAGATGTCACACAGGCGAGGGAACAAGTATAACAAGGGTGATGCAATGGAAGCACTAGAAGAAGAAAAATGCACAGAAGTGTTATTCCTTGTTACCATCTGTGGCTTGTTGTGGCATGGGTAGCCTGGTGACTGTGGAGATATCTACTGAAAATGTGTTCCTTTGGGACTGACGAATAAATCTGAAAATGCACGCAGGTAAAACATGAAAGATGCACAGGAGTTTGGTGCATGGACATTAGAAGGTCACGTTTTCAATCTGCGCGTTGAATAACCGTTAATTGATTATAGTAAATGCCAAAAAGAGGGAAAAAAAGGTACAACTGTACAGAAGTTCTTTAAATAAAAAAAAAGAGTAAATATAGGAAAACACACGACAAGAGAAAGCTGTGAAATTAATTAAGTCCACTGTTAGACAACCACAGCGAGAAGGTCAGCCTGTCTGATAGAATACAGCCTGTCTCTACTTTTAGCTCTGCACTGAGATCCTCTGTCTTGTGTTCAGCTTCTGTTTTATCTACTTGCCATTTTTTTCTGCTTCATCTGTGAAACCTTAAAAACGATACCTGTCTGGGAAAGAAAAAAACAAAGAAACTGCATTTAATTTAAAGTAAATTAAACAAATTCCTCCTTGCGTAGCAGAGAAGTTTGCTTTCCTGCCAGACAAACAGCAGCCAGGACCGAGTGGTTTCACTTCTTCTTCCTGTGCTTCCTCGCTCTCCTTCTCTTTTGTACTCTTCCTCTTCGTCCTCTGCTGGTGTCACTGATGCAGAAATAAATATGTTCCTTTTAAGACCAAGACATTGCTAAGAGGCAGGGCGCAGTGCGGCGAGGAAGGAGACAGAGGGACGTTTTTTTTTTGTTTGTTTGTTTTTGTTTTTTTTTGCAGAATGAAACAGAAAAAAAAAACAGAACAGTAAATCTACTGCGTTACACTTGCCGCCTGCTGTCACTTGAGGCTTTAAATATGCATTGATCCAGTTGGAAATCAATAGGCTGGAGCGTAGTGAGGATATGGTCAGGTATCGTCTGATTTAAATGATAAACAGCTTTTTGAGGCCGCCTCCCACAGCCACACCCTTCTACAAGCAAGCTGTCACCCATAAACTTCCACAAACAACCGTGGAGCAACAAGGCTGGGGCTGCTGGGTGCAGATGTCTCGCAGCAGCAGTGATTTATAGCTTTCTAGCTCATCCCTAGATGAATTTTCCCATGAATCATTGCACCTGCATTGTTGATGGCAGACAGTGCTGTGGAACCGGGCTGTTTTTTGTTTTGTTTTGTTTTGTTTTGGGGGTTTTTCTCGTTTTTTCATGACCGTATGTTGCTTTGCTTGGACGGACTTTCTTTTTTTTTATTTTACTTCTTTTGCTTTATTTTAGAAGGCAGATCTGTGACTGTATACTTTGAATGAACAGCTCAATTGTTTGAACAACGTTAAAAGTAAATGACTAGTGAGTTGCAAGTAATACGGCCTTGACTCAACTCTGTCCTGTGCTTGTGTGGAAAGAACTACTCCTTTGGCAGCGGTGAAAACGATGAACAATTCAGATTTTGATAGAGTTCACTGTTAGCAGTCTCCCATACATATTTCCCATTTATTGTCCAATGCTCCTCTTTCAACTGTGCTGGGAACAACCTGTTATTTGATGCAGAGTCTACCATGTCCTGGGATTACGGATCATTTTCGGCCACATGTCCTTGTCCCTGAGAAAGCTTCCTAAATATAACTGTGGCATTTGATGGGAGGATTTTATAGGGATAAAAGCATTTAAGCCCATAAAGGTTTTGTTCAGCAGTAACCACATCTGTGCAATTGTTTTGAGAAAAAAAAAACAGACAGGAACCAAATTAAAGAGTCATAAGGATAAGGTTTTGTGTTTTTAAATACTCACTGCCATCAACAACACGAATGAGAACCTGTGTTAAAATCTGATTCTAAATGAGGTCCTTAAGCAAATTTTATTTGCTTACAACACAAGTAAAATATTCTCTAATTTACTTGCTTGTGACCCGAAGGGAGTTTAGTCTTTATGGTAAAGTACGTCGGTCACTACATTTATTTTACTTTCAATTTTCTTCATAGTCAACAAATTGGGTGGATGTCTTTACCCTCAAAAAAGACAAAAAATATAGCAAATTGTTACTTTAAATGCAACAAGACCATAAAAATACAAACAGGTCAAAGTTCCACACTAGAGTCACTTAGAATACAATTTTTCCCATAAGCTTGCATTTGTTTTCACGATTTGTCAGAAAAATGTAATGTTTTTTTGTTTTTTTTAATATCTATTTATTGTCAAACTAATGCATTTGCCCACTTTTTTTAAACCTTGCCAACAAAAACTGCTCAGTGATATTCAGCTACTGTGTTACATAACAGGAATGATGTTGACGCCTCCCAGTTGTTGCTTTGATAGTTTTGGTCTTGAAGCCCGGTTTTGATATTATCGCCCCATATAACTTTGCTCCAAATGTTTAGAGGCACATCGCTGTTCTGTTTTGCATCATGAACACTTTCTTCTGGTGACTCGACGTTGCATCCTTCTTTGTCTTCAAATGTCTCCTTATTTTGTGTTCTTATTCAGACAGTCCCTTAAGTCAGCATTTCTTTGAACCATAAAAAAATATTCTCATGGGTTTTGTTGCTCTACATGAGTGTGACTTGGTTTCAGCACAATCCCTCCTTTTCCCATATTTGATTAGTAATTAGTACCTTAATTTAAACACTGCTGACTGGATCATGACGTCAGATGCAACAAAGTAAGTAAATGCTCATCACGTTTGGCGACGTTCGTTTGAAAGAAGGTTTTCCATCCTTGAGTGTTTTTCTAGCTCTTATCTGCTCACCTCAGCTGAGATGCATGCAATTGCACATGGAGGCCATGATGACACATGAAGGGTTTTCAGCAACATTAATTCTCAGCTTGTAAATATTAAAGCTGTTGTTTCGTAGCTCAGCCCTCTCCGCTCCCTTTTTGCTGTCGTCAACTGCTGCGTCCTCATCCTCTGTGTAAGTGCTGAGCGGTGTTAGTTTAAACCCAGATAGACCACTGGCCTGCACACATATTTGTTTAGGATAAAAGAAACAAAAAAAAAACGCAAACGCAGCTCCAGTTGGACTCGCTCTCATCAGAGTTTGCAGGGAGTGGGAGGCTGAGGAACTCGCTGAGGGATTTTCTGCCTCTCCGTCTTTAATCACATCGCTAATTAAAGTGTTCTAGCTAATTGTGGCTGAGATAGTGTTTCTGTGTGTTACCTTTTTTCCCCCCCCCTTTGCTTTTGCCTGGCTAATTACAGAGGTAATGGTCTATTGGCTCGTTCGGCGAGCGCAGTCAAAGCATGAACAGCGAAGTGACTGATTACAGTCCGTGTTCATCTTTCTTAGTGCTGTCTGAGCTTCCCCCTCGGAGCGTCTGGGTTTCAGTCCCCACCACAGACGAAACCTGGACACAGAAAACGCGTCTTGTCACTCACCGCTTGCCACAGCGGTCAATAGTAGCCACTTCATGCTAGCTCATCGGACTCCTTATCAACCTGTGCTGCTGCGGATCCGTGGGGGGGGCCATGCGCGCACGTTATGGATTCCTTTCATGCTTGGTCACTTCGCTCCAGGCGAGTTATGCTATTGACAGCTGGCACCGACGGGCTCAGGCTCCAAAGACGTAATCTTTGTGTGTTTGTGTCCATAAGCACCGTTAACTGGCCAAGGAGAGATTTGGCATTTGGCTGCCAGGATGGCAGAGAGCTGCTGGAACGATGCTACCCACAGCTCAACTGTAGCATTTTGTCACATTACAAGTTTAATGTTGATGGTCGGAGCCATAATGCAGATGTTGTTTAAAATGATCAAAAATAATGTTTAGAGCAAAATGAAGCTTTCTGCCAGTTGGGGTGCAAAGATCTTTTTGCATTATATGAGTCCAAATATGTTTGGCGACATGTTTTTAAATGTATCAAAGAAACAAAGAGAAGGTCGTCTGCTGTTGTTGGACTTAAATTATGGAATGATGAAATAAGTGCAGTTTATTAAATGTCTTTAAAAAATTGATGATAAAGAAAATATTTTATGGTCAGAAGGGTAAATAGCTTCATATTGTATTATATGTGTTTTGGTTTTGGATTATTTTTCTTTCATTTGATGTTTCAGTTTAGTGTCTTATATATGTGCAAAGGGATTTGGGTGTTTTTATTATGTTGTATTGATTTATGAAGCGGTAATTTAGTTTAATTTGATGTGTGGGACAGGCATAAACATAAAACATGTACTTTAGCATGTACCTTTTCAGACAAGTTGCTGAAATTGTTACAGTTTGGATAAAGTGTTGTGTGATGGCTAATCAATCAAATCAATAGTTTATCCAGTTTTTTTTTATAACAGACCAACACACAACAGCGCATTATTGTGAAGAGGAATAACACGCTATTGTTATCGAATCCACAATTCACTTCTGTGAATTCAAAAATTCACAGAAGTAAAAATAAAAAACAAAGTAAAGTTTGTAATGTCAAAGCCCTAAAAAACCGTCTGATGTAACAGGATGGAGTACGACAGAACCAAACTTACTTAAACATGACCGTCCACCTAAACCTGCAGTCCAGTCAGGCAAGGAGGCCAGAAATCAGAGAAGCAGCCAAGTGGTTAATGCTAACTCAGAAGGAGCTGCAGAGATCCCCAGCTTAGGAGGGAGATAAAGCAGCTATTAGCTCTTGCACTGCCACAAATCTGGATTTTAGGAAAGAGAGACGAGAAGAAAGCGACTGTTGAAAGAAAACTATGAGAGGTTTCAGGTAGAGATTACCACAAGCCACAAGGAGGACACAGAAATAATGCAGAAGTAGGAGTTTCCGGTTAAACTACCACCAAAACTGAACTTTCTGGCTTAAATGCAAAATATTATCTGTGAGCATCAACCCACACATCACACCGTATGGTGTGAAACACGGAGGTGGCGCTACAGTGCTGTGGAAACGCAGCTTTTTCAGCAGATATATAGACGGAGTAGACGGTGAGAAAGCGACTGGCGTTAAAAATGAGAGCATCCTGGGCAATAAGTGGGGTGGATTATAGTCCAGGTTGAACACATATGTACTTAGAATCTCCAAAAAATAAAAAACAAAACAATACTTTTCCACTAAAAAAAACTCCAGTAATTCAGAGTTGGGCAGATTTTTCTTTTTCTCTGTCTACATCCGTATGCAGTAAGTTGGATTTTATAATCGTCTCTGGTGATTCTGTGCAGACGCCGCTTTTTGTGGTAATTTGGAGGCCACTTAAACCACAAAGGGACACGAGAGCGCTTCTCGAAACGCCGGTGACCTCGCAGGCCGCCGTTCTTGTAGGCACGCAGACGGACGTCCAAGTGACATCAAGTACAAACCGCGTATTAGCTTCGTGTTGCACTTCTGCCAGCAGACAGAAAAACTCATCTACTTTACGGCGCATTCTGGGGGCGAGGGGTTCGGAGAGATAACTGAGTTTTCAACCTTCCCCCCTGAAAAATGACAGCAAAAATAAATCTCGCTTTGAAATTCAAAGCCTTTTTTTTACGCTTCGGCGAATATGCATCATCTGACGTGGAAGGGGGATTGATTCAAAAGACTTGTGTGATTACACTTTTTGTTGTGCACGGAGGCACGGGGGACGGCTCTCTCGGAAGGCGAGCCTATTATAAACACAATTTCTTTTAAATATTCCTCTGTGCATCCCCTTGCATGTGCCGGTGTTCTCGTGTCCTTTGCCTTTGTAATCGGAGCTCTGTGATGTCTCGACTGTTTGTCAGATGAGGCAGAACTCCCTTTGCAGGGCCAAAAACAACAACAAAAAAAGGTAATCACAGGGGTAAGGAGAAAGAAAGAAAGAATTAGAGAAAAGTATTGGAATTTTTTCGTGTGAGTGCTTTGAAGCCCAGGAGAAGCTTTTCGATCGGCTCAAGAATGCTATGAGAAACGGGCGCGGGAGAGCAGGGAGTCGTGATTTTAAATAAGCGGGTTTTCAAAGATTCATTTCGGCTCCACGCGCCGACGGCAGCACTGAGCTCGTCGCCGTGACACGCCTGCGTGTACGACGGTGTTTCCACTTGCTACCCGAGTCGCAAACCATCAAAAGACGCAAATTCAAGAACGCCGGGTGGATTCCTGACTCCTCCTCATGCTCACTTCTCTTCACGCGAATCAATTTTCGGTCCTCATCCTCCGTATCAGATCTTTGATTGAATTGGATCAGAGTGTTTTATTTTGGGGAGGGGGGCATAAGACGATTTCTCCACACGCATTTTGTACGAGGCTTTAATCAGCACTGTTACGATCACTGCTGCAATTCATGAAAGAGGATTATTGGTGCCGATTACAGGCAACTGGTTGAGATAGTATTTGAGAAAAAAAAAAAAAAAAGAAGAACATTATAACCCACTCACGGTGCCACAGGGAAATGAAATTATAGAACGGCTGCAGCAAAGCAGAAAAAGAGAAATAGTGTTCTGGAGGATTTTTATTTTCCTTTGCTCCGCTTTATGTAAGGCTTTGGTGATCTCATCTACCAGGAGATTTTCTCAGTTTTAGCTGCTGCTACTCTCTTCACACTGACCCCAAACCTTTAACGGTGATTGTCTCCACTTTTACATCTGCCTTAAACTACGTGTCTGTGTCCTTACTGCAGTGCCCCGACTCAGCTCGGCTCGGGGTCTGACGTATTGATCGGAAGCTGCCAGCTCCCTGGAGCAGAGAGGCTGCAAAAAGCTCAGAGAAGATCCCAAACAGAACCCAATGAAATGAAAAGTGCAGGCCTTTGGTTTAAAAGAGGTTTTAGTGAGCCGTTTCTACACTTTCGGTCACAGATGCACAAGTTTGAAGTCATTGTAGAATTTCTCTAATGCATAAGGTCTTCAAATTCTCCTCCGACTCAAATACGTCTCCACACACAGCCACTGCTAATATTTAGACTTAAAAAAAATCCACACTTTCTGTAACCTTCTGGCATAATGTTGTCTGCATAGTTGATCCTCCTCGTGAACTAAGTTATAATGTTGGCCTAAATTTGTTGTTTTCCAAGCATAGATGTGGCATTTGATTACAGTCCACGGATATTTGCTCAACAGCCATAAAAACTGTCTGGGGTTTTTGAACTGTTTTAAGGTGATTTTGATGTGCTGAATCAAAACTCCCACTGGTTTTCCTCAATCAGGTCAACTTTCTGAACTATGGACGCAACATGAGCATCAAAATGCATGACGTGTTCCCACATTTGGATCGGTTTCCTGAAAATTTGGGATCAATGAGTGTTGAGATTCCATCAGGACGTAAAAGAGAATTTTGCACAATGAAGACATAATGTTCAATTTACATCTATTTACCCTTATCAGTGTTTATTGTTCAATTTGCACAAGTCCGAGCTGGATTCAGTGGTGCAAGATAGTCCTAATTCAGTTGACAAAACATAGACAACTTCCAGAAATTATTTTTTTGTAACCCAGTTCCAAATCCTTTTTGACTGATTAAACACATACTGTTCATTTGTTCAAATAAATAAATTACTATGGAGTTTGTACCAATAATGAAAATATGCACACTCCTGACCTGAACCGCGTGTATGGCTCGATGTACGCGTGCAAAAAAAAAAAACAAGTCCCACAAATCATCCTTTCTTTGAGCTTTTTATCTGTCCTTTTCTTCTTGTTGTTCTGGTTGTGCCTTTATCTTTTATCCCACACTGTCTGTCTTTAATTCTCCGGTTGGACAAGAGCGGAGGTGAATTTATGTTGCCCTCTGTGCCTGATCCCCTTGGCGAGGTTGTGCCTGCCTCCCGTCTCTCCGTGCTCCGGCACAATTACCTGGAGAGGCGCAGAAAAGAGAGAGAGAGAGAAGCTTTCCTTTGCATCTCCGTCCGCCGGCATGCCTTGAAAGGCACGGCCCAAATGCACAGAGACCCTCGTATTGTGCACGGCTCCTGCAGAATAGTGCCAGGAAGCAATAATGAGACTGGCTGTAAGTCGGTCTCCAAAGGTTTAGCCACACGTACGTGTAAACGCTGATATTTTCCTGACACAAACCGTGCAGCGTTGACAGATTGCGTCAGTGAAGAATTTGAACATAATGGCCAGCGACATATGTTGGCCATTGATTACGTTTGCCCACAGACACATAATTGATTAGTGGAGCAATTAGATAGCCTCACCACCTCTCACCTCCCTGTTGTTTTTCAGCCCATAATGCCCCATTTCACTTTTGCAGGTCATTAAAATGATGAAAGGCTGTAAGGGTATGGGTGCCTGTAAAAGAATAAGTGGTGAACCGAGGAAGTATGAAGCTCCATGCATTGAATGTATGGAGATGATTAGCTTTACTTTCTACGAGAGTCAGCGAGTCCAGAAAAAAAAATAACAAAAGTGCACACAGAAGCAAAACATCTGCAGGTAACTTTAGGAACTAATTGTCTGCGTCCAGTGCAGATGACCCACTTCTTCCTGTGTCCCACTTGTGTTTTTTTTTTTTTTCAGTTTCAACAACAGGCTCTGTTCTGTTATCCACGAATTGTCATCCAGCGTTGCACCCATCTGTGTACACTCGAGTGTGTGTGTGGCTCACACGGTGAGGCAGGTGGGTGAGCGTGTTGACAAATGGAAATTAATGAGGTAGAAAATGTTCCTTTCTTTTTTTTTTGCTGTCGAAAGGAAATCAGGCTGATTATTCAAATCAAATCTACGTAGCGGTGAAACGAGCTTGGCCAACATTGAGAGATTTCGGGTAGCTTGAAGAGAAAGCCACTTTCTTTGTTTTTTTTTTTTTTTGTTTGTTTGTTTGTTTTCACGGTTCGATCAAACCAATCTTAGCCGTGTTGACCGCTTTCCCGGAGGAGGAAGTGACAGAGATAAGGAGCGATTTCTGTTTGAGCGAAGAGATGGAGGGGATTATCTCCTTATTTCTGTCTATCTTGTTTTCAGGCAGCGCAGTGCGAGCAGCAAAGAGCAGAGGAGGCCCGAGCAGTGATTTAACACAGGATTGCTGTCTCGCTCCATCAGCGTCACGTCATGAGCTACAACAACCCGCGATTCAATTTACCCGTTGCTTCCTCAACTCCTCAACCTGGACTTGTAGAAATACCTACGCGGATGCTGAGTTCAGATCTTCAAACTTCCAAAAATAGATTTCACACAGACAGATGAGTGTTTGTTTTTTTCTTTTTTTTCCCTTATGAAACTAAGAGTCACCTTAGTATAACGTAGGATTTTTGTTTAGAGATTAATTGGTAACTGTAAAAGGAGGCTAATGTGACAACAGTGTTTATGTAGGAATGCAGATGTGGGATCATTTATTTTTCTATTTTGGTTTGGCTTGGACAACCACAGCCAGCTCGTCTTCCCTCAACACCAAGGCTTCTTTGTGGAAAAAAGGGAAAAAACACAATTTAATTAGTTGAATTATATCTGCGATAGTGATGCTTCCGTCCATCGCACAAGCGGACACACCCTCACTGCTGAGTTTTTGACATCTCCAAACTTTTCCACCTTTATTATTAAATACATCGTCTTGGATTCAAATGAAAAACAGATTTGTCATCAAGCAAGGGAGAAAAATGTGAATAAAATATAAAAGCAGCACTTTCATGCTGCTTTTATTCTTCTTTGCTAGGAGTTTGTGAACTTCCCACGTCGTGACGAGTTGATGTTAGCCGACTGTTGTCTGAATGTTCTTCAAAACTATTGTGATGACTTTTACACACAGTCCTCTTCATGTGATCCCACAGATCATCTTGGCTTTAGTTCTGGAGGTTTTAGCTCGGTGAGGCTGGCCCTGTGTAGATTTTGATCCATGAAACACACTGAATGTCTTAGGTCAGAAAAAAAAAAAGTATATAGAACTGTCAATAATGTAATGCAGTATGATGAAAAACGGAGTTCAAGAAAATGAACATTTGATGACGAGTTTTCGGTACTGCATGAAAATATTTTACCATTTGGAACTATAACTGAATTTGGCTATAGCGTATTCATAAATACAATATGATTGAAATGTCTAAGTGAATCTGAATTTATCAGCGACTGGAAAGGATTGATATGAATTTTATTCATCTGTTTATTTCTATGCAGGTAGAAATACATAAATATCCTGGCGCTTTTTATGCTATTGACTTCACTTTGTCGTGTAAGGTGCATCGAAATAACATTTATTGTGAGCAAGCACAACACAGACTGAACAGAAAGTCAGGTTGCATTGTTTTAACAGCGTTGTCTTGAAAGTCCTCCAGCAAATTTCGCTGCTACTGTCGACTTCTTGGCAGCCACCGCAGCCAATTCCCGTCTAGTTTCTGTTTCGCTGCTGCTCTCTCAAATTAAACAGAAGTTTGATCTGATTCGCAATAGTCGATGGCAGGTGTGAACTCAAGAAGACTGAATAGTGACAATGAACTAAATGGGGCATCATTGAGTATTAGCTTCAGAGCTGGCAGTTGTGCAGATTACAGCTCTTTGGTTTTTCCTCCAAGCTAGTGTTTGTCTGTCCAGAAAACAAGCACCTTTTTTTTAATGATTATCCAAAATTATCCAAAGATGGAATTTAAATAGGAATGTGTAGATCCAATCTTTTTTTTTTTACAGCATTACCAATATGAGCTCTAAAATGTGACGATGAAGAAAGCAAAACCAAGGTTTTCTTTTTAACTGAGCATCGTCTAAAACCACACTACATCCTGCTGCCTGCAAACCTTTACTTTTCACACTCTTTGCTGCCGCCACAGTCCAATTTCTCCAGGGAAATCGTTAATAAAACCTTATCCCACCTTAGCTTCTGATAGAGCAAAGCTCCCCGAGCTCTCCTGAGTTCGCTGCAAAAGCATAACAGCCCATTCATGTTCGGCCATAATGGCCGACCAACCCCTCCGCAGCGTGCTGCATAAACATTTCAGCCACCGGACGCGGCGTCGAAGCTCGGGAAGTAGAGTATAATTATAGCCCAACGCTGTTAGATGACAAATGACCCATCAATTCACAGCCACTTATTCAAACACAGAACAGGTTAGGGTTAATGTGTTGGGGGGAGGGGGGTTGCAATTTGCACATTTGAGTGCTTTGCCCAATAATAAACACAGTGGCTCAGAGATTCCCAGCGTTTCCCCTTCCGTGTTTCTGTTGTGACATTGATTCATGGCAGCCGGTCCCGCTCACATGCAGTCAATTTGTTACTGCGCTATCCGCAGGCTAAAGAAATGTGTCAACGGGCATTTGTGTAAGCATATGGATTAGCTAAGTGTGGCTGCCAAGTGTTGGCTTTGAACAACTGGACGCCATGGCTGATCCCCGCACAAAGAGTTTAGGTGGATTCCTTAAAGGTGCAACGCGTGAGAACATGGCGGGCAACCAGAAATCGCCCTTCAAGAGGTGAGCTTTGGCCGAGAGGAGAGCCAGCTGAACCTCGGCTAACAATGGAGACGAGGGAGAGAAGAAGAGGACAGAAGCGACACATTGTCCGGCGTGCTCAGATAAAGTTTCTGAAAGAAACGGGGACAAAAGAGAGAGAGAGAGAGAGAGAAAAGACAATAAAACATTTACTTTGAGATAAGTGCTCTAAAAGAGAAGCGAGGAAAAGAGAGAACGGTAAAGATATTAAAGCGCCGATCGAAGCAGATATTACCCGTCGAGATTAATGCTCCCTTTAGCCTCCCAACAGACCCCCCTTGTTAACAGAGACTGCTGCACATTACACATACTGACAAGCGGTAAAGCTCTGTTTTGAATTGGACATTGTGGATGACTAAATGATCGTAAAGTATTGTGCTTTTTATAAGTCTGCTTATCAGATAGAAGCAAGCGAAGTGAGATTATGAGCGTAATCAATCAGAACGCTTTAAATTGGGTTTGTTGTTTCGCTGCACGCCTCGACGGCAGGTGACGCTGGCTCGGATGGAAAACAAAACTGGCACACGACTTCCTCCTCGAACACTAATTACACTGTAAAACGAACACGGGCTCCATACTGGAACCAGTGTTCTGTGATTTGTGAGAGCGCACGTTGCTCCTTTTTAAAGTGGGGGAAAAAAATAATAATCCCGCACTAAAGATCACAGGAGTGCGTTGATGTGTGCAGAGAAAAGATGGAGGGCATGATTTGGTAAAGAGGGGAAACGGGAGGAAATAAAAGGCATATTTCTGCTGTAATTTATGTAAATACGAGTCTCCTCTTCACAGCTGATCCTCCCGGCGGTGTGGGCCCTTTCAACAAAAGAGAAAAGAGTCATTGCACATTTGAACGTTTGACGTTTGACTTTTCGTGGCTTTTTTTTTTTTTCAGTTTTGGAATGTGAGGAGGTTATTATCAGCACAGATGGGAGGTTGAAGTTCCCTAGTCTCTTATTTTCTTAAAAAAAAAAAAAAAAAGCATCTTAAGGCCCATTGAGTTACCTGTCTAATAAATTGATCGAGCTCTTTAATTCATCTTTTTATTTAATACCATGGACGCTTCTGTTGGGTGACATTGTGTTTTTGTAAGCTTCCCAAAAAAAAAAAAAAAAAGAACTTCTGCGACTGCAGCAGCATAATATCATTCCCCATAAACTTCCACCTTGGGAGGAAAAACATTCACACCCCGCAGGGCTCAATCAACTGAATGCTAAATTAAACCCTACTTTCCCTGTTTCAATTAAAAACTAATAAAACGAAATGAACACAACTGTGTAAATTAAAGTTTGGTTGTTGTTTTTTTTCTGTTATTAAAGGGATGTTATTTGAAGTCAGTTACTTACAAAGTTAAGTAGCTTACAAGTAATCATGAACACTTCCGACAGCTGTAATGGTTCGGATACGGACTTTCACATGAACTCCTCCTGTCTCTAGTTTGTGACTTTGCATTGAAAGCCACCATGAGTTCACTCTTATTTACGACAGTGTAAATAAGTACAACCAGTGACAGATCAGGGCTTCACTCAGAATTGCTGACAAAGGTATTTATATTGCATAGTTCATAATCTCATTAAGCCTAAAACCTCTGACCAGCCAACCATTCAAACAACATGACTAAAGACTCACCAGACAGTCTTTCTGTGTGATGTGTGAAAAATGAATCCGTCTTTCAAAGTTTAACTCCATAAATCACATAGCAGCTGGAGGCTTGCTAGATGTTTTGCCTTCAGACAAACCACACAATACTCATACGATTTTAAATCCTCTTGTGGAACTTGAGAAAGACCAAACGTCTCTCCAAATTGGAGGTTAAAGTTCACGTAAATGTGCCAAGCTTTGTGCTGAACTCTCATTTTTATAGCCAATCGCTCCGTCTGCTTTGAGTGACGTGTCAGCAAAAGCGCACGCACCGCACCGCACCGCTCAACACGTCTATGTCAGGCAGAACCAGCTTTGTCCTGCACAGTGGGAAAATAAGAGGCGAGCTTTGGAGTCTAGTTAAATCACAAAAGCGAATGTATGTAAATGAGTCCATTTGCGGCGCGGCCACGGCTTGAAAGGTCATGTGCTCTTTGACATTTCATGAAACACCTACCGCCACCATGTAATCACCGATGGCAAGAAGTGCTGCAGAAATCCCAGTTTGCACATTTTTACCCTCAGTTTCACACTGACTGACAGAAGTATTCATACCCACCGAACTCCACCAGATTTTGTCACATTACTGCAAACAACAGGCATCAGAGGCATCCTTTAAATAAAAAAATGTAAAAAGCTACCTAATCAGTAAATAGTGTGCTTGTGTGTAATTTAACATCAGTATAAACCTGTCTGTTCTGTGAAGTTCTCAGAAAACTGATGTCCACAGCAGCTCTATACTCAATCTAACTAAATTTGAGCTGTTCTGCCAAAAGGATTACTCTTCCCATTATGCATTGATTTATATTTGATGCCCTTTTTGGTGAGTTTTATTGTTTTATTGATTTGTAACTTTGATAGTTTTAGTTACTTTCAGGCTTTATACTTGCTGTAACATCAGTTGTCCACTTGGGACATGAAAAATTCAGACTCAGACATGCAAAGCTGATGGAGACATTTCCCAAAACATTTGCACCCGTAGTTGAAAAGAAAGACGGTGCTGCAGACGTCAGAATCAAACTCGGCTTTAATGGCTAAAACTTTGTGCAGCAACAAGAAATATAAAGTTTTCTTGAAGCAACACTCACAACATACAGGCATTAAGTATAAATAGATCAACTTCAGAGGAAATAAATTGAAGGATAAAGAAAACAATATGTGCATGTGTGTGTATATGTAGCCATTTTTTAAATGCAAAAACCTTCCACACTTTCACGACTTGTATCTGCAAAAAACCTTTGGAAGCCATTTACCTTCCTCTTCACAATACAATTGGTAAAAATACATGATAATTTGTTGTTGCAACGCAATGAAACAGGAGCTCCAGGTCTGTGAAATCTCTTGCGGATTCATAGCTGCTGGTCTCTGTGTCGCGTCCTCAGCCTTCGGAGGCGTAGTAGATCCACCTCAGCCGCGGTTTTTATGCCTCTGCTTTTGTGTGTCGACACGGAGCTTTATGTGCAGGTGCATTGGTTATCATCAGCAGAGCGCGGCGTTTAATGAGGGAAATGGGAGGAAAATAAATATAGTGCCTTTGAAAATGATTTCATCTCATCCCTTTATTGCCTCTCATTTCTATCCATTTATTGTGTGGGCGGGATTGTATAGAAGCACAGACAGGGTGAAGATTTGAATCACTACGCCTCCCCGTCAACTCTTAGTCTGTCCTCGGCTCCTGCTTTATTCGCTCCGTTTTACCTCAGCTGCGCACTGGAAACTCTGTTTTCTGCCATGACACAGTAAAACGGTTCAGGGAAAAAAACATCTGTCCTTTCAGGTGAGAATAAATAGGTAATGTCTAAGTTGCCCTACTGCATTTTGCATACCTTTGATGGTGCGATCATGCAAATGACTCATTGTGCTCTTGAAAATAAAGTAAAAAAAAATAAAAAAATACAGGTTCAGTAAAGTAAAAATGTAAATGCCGCCATGAATGTTATCACATTCCGTTTTACTCTTTTTCAGTCTACGTTTGTTTGATCTGTTGTGTTTCTTTCTAGTTATGGTTTACATTGGCACGACAAGCAACCTGCTATTATTGTGATTTCTTTCTCACCTCCTGCAGAGACCATCATCAGGCTCACCTCACTTCCTTTCCTAGTCTCACATTATATTACGTCCTTGTAATTAGAACATATTGCACGGGCACGCGTTATTTTTTTTCATCGAGTGAACCTCACGAATTTTGCATCCATGCATCTCCTTTAATTAGTCAATATTTTCAAAAAGGTTGAATATTTTCACTTTATTTACTCGTCAAATTTGACAGGATAGTAGCAAGACGTCAAAATTTGCACTTTAAAACTATTTAGAAGAAGAATTCAAATAAAATCCATATTATTATTACCATCCCCCTCATGCTGAGTGTATGTTAACATCTGACTGGAAATGTAATTAAATTTCTAGAGCTCCACTGCAGCCATTCATTACATCTGAGAATTTATGTCCACAAAGACATTTAAAAGCTAATAATGTCTAATCTGGTCGCTTTTTCTGTGTGTTTCTCTCGGCTACTATTAGCTTTCAATAACCAGCATCTGCTCCAACCATTACTCACAGTCTACAGCAGTGAACAAGCCACACATAAGATCATAAAGGAAAAACGTTTGCCAAAATCAGTTTGGCTCAAATGTAAAGCTTTTAGATGGAATTACAATAGATTAGAAGTTGATATAAATTAGTGCTCCTCAGCCGGCGGAGCTGAGGAGCACTTCACGTGCCTGAAGAGGCAGCGTTTTTGTAAGCTACGGCCCGACATCAGCAAGTACGAAAGACGGCCTTGACTCAGCCAGACAACAGCAGAGGAGCGGAGCAAATGCTCAATACGCACATTTAGTGTAAAATGTAATCGCAGAGACATTTGGTACATCTGGAATCCTGTTTGAGGTCTTCTTCACTCGTCTCACTGTTTGTGTGAGTAACTAGAAACTTCACATTCCCTCCAATGTGTTCTTCAGTCACCGTCTTAGCAGAAAAAGCTGCTGTATGAGAGAAAGAGAAGCTCTGTGAGGGGAAGTAGAGCTGAGCCTGGTTGAAAGGGCAGCGAAAGGGAACAGAACATCGCAGATAATACGAAGAGCAAAGGAGTATCTGGAGAGAGACGGGAATAGAAAGGCGAGTCCATGATAGTCATTTCTGAGTCAGGAAAAGTGAAGGCTTGTCATGTATTTTACCCTGCTGATAATTCCCCAAGTGTTCATCCTAAATAGGTTTTCAGAGAAATCTATGAAAGAAATCTCACTACTCAGTAAATGTTTAACATTCTTTGGATTTATTATGTTCATATTTTGACAAAAAGGCTTATCCATCAAGAGAAATGACCTGATATGCAAACATTAGTTACATGGGTACAAAATGGCAGCAGGTGGCAACCATATGTCCAGATTTAGGCCCGTCACGATAACAGGATTTGCTTTACGATAAATTGTCCTAGAAGTTATTGTGATAAACGATGATATTGTTATTTTGAGACCATTTTCAAGTAATGTATATTTATAATAGTGAAAGAATACATTCTCCAATATCAATAGACTTTATGTCCTAATGAACATTTTAACACTGGAGTTGGACTACATTTTGAATAAATCAACAAAACGGCAGAAACAACAAATAAATAGAGTTACGAAGTCCCTGTAAGCAAAATCGTCCTTCAAAAAAAAAAAAAAAAAAGAAAGACTGAAGATTTTCGGTTTTTGGTAGAAAAAGAAAAACGATAAATTATTGAGCTTCTTTTAATTTATCATGCGATTAATTTGATTTATTTACCCACATGGGTGTGAAATGGTTACAGAAACGTTCAAATGGAGGTTTGAACGTTTGACAGCACACTCCCACCAACACCAGTACATAACAACCACAGGTGGATGCTTTGTAGGTACAGTTTTTTCAGGGCTGCTCTTTTTACAGAATTAGACAAGGGATAACGACATGTAAATTTTTTATGAAAAAAATGAATAAATAAATAATAATGATCATGACAACTGCTCAAAAAATAGATTGAAGGAAGCAATTGTGCTTTGTAAAATTTTGGAGCGGCTGATCCAGTTTGTGCTCCCAACACCTGTTTGAAACGCCTGTTCAAGGACTGAGAGTTGCTCACTTGCTGACTGTTTGGTTGCAGCAATTAAAGCCGTCGCCACTGTGTGCACTGGCTCAGCGACAAAACTCGACGGCAACAGAGGTGGAAGACGCGAAACGCAGCAGCTCCGTTCCGCATTGAAGCCGGTAAACCGCAACGCCTCCCGCAGCCTCTGCTTACACACGGCGAGGTGGAGGTTGATGACCGGTTCCATGCGATTTCATTTTATATTTGATTACGTGACTGACGGTCAGACAACCTCACAGCATTATAAATGTTATCACTCACGCAGGTGAACTGACAGAGGAAAAGGCGCCACTTGGTCTCGAATCCGCACGGAGTAACATAGCAATACCGACGGCAATATTTTTCACGCGTTTAAGCGTGCGCTCCGGATGCACCGCAGGTATTTGCAGCACACAAGGTTATGAGGTGGAGCTCCATGCACATATTTTAGGCCTGATCCTTATCCTGTATTCCGCTTGGCTGTTGCCGGGAGTCCAGGGACCTTTTACAGCACGTTTTTCTTCGCAATGGGGAAAAATGGACACTATTCAGGACACGGTTATCAAATCTTACTTTTAAATTGCACACAAACACTCCCCGTCTCGTCCGGTGACATATCTGCTTTTCCGGCGCCCACCGGGATGTTTTCTTCTTGCTGTTTGCTCTGGCTCCCGTCTCTCCGGGGAGAATTCATATGAAAGGTCTACAGGCTGGAGTCATGCACTGTTAATAGTGCCCTAAAACAAAGCGATCCATAATGTTGCGACCTGCACATTATGCCGGCACATGCACAGAGTCACGCCTTCCCCCTTTTCTTTGCCCGAAGGCATATTGGAAACAGAGTCATTTGAAACGGGAGTTTTAATGAAAAAAAAAAAAAAAAATAGAAAATTTGACTGGATGAGAAGAATTGATTAAATGTGTGACCTTGAAATGAGAGACAGACGGATGGAGTTGGACTGAGGAGGCTTTGGGAGAGCAAAAGGCTTTAACAGGATTGAGTTATAACACTGGTCAGGAGGAGTAACTGAGAGCCCTTGAACTTTCTCATATTTTATCTTGGTAAAACCAAAAACCTTTAGGGATTTTAAAGAGATTTTATATGATCGACATCTTGTTGCACTTTTTTGTTGCACTTTTGTTGCTTTTCCACATAATCCAACAGTTGATTTGACTTTCAACAAGTTAAGTTCCCAAACAACGCAGCGGTATGTCTGCCCGTTTGGTGAAACAAGGACATTCAAGTGGTGCTAAGAAATCACAAGACCCCAGAATTACCTTCCAAACCCACAGAAACCAGATGAAACCAGATGAAACCAGCTGACGCAGTGTGATGGCGCACATACAAGCCCCAAAATATCAGATCGATATTCAGGGATGAAAGACTGAAAGAGCAGCCTTTTGAATAAATGTCATGTTTCTTTAGACAAAACACCTTTTGCAACTGTTTCAGGTTTATAATGGAGGGTAGTCTGACCAAAAACATTGTTAAATGATCCATATTCATATTCATATTCACAGTCATTGCAATTGGAGTAAAATCACAATACAATAATTTTGTTCCATGTCTCCCGTCCCTAGTTTGGATGGAGATTGTCTGTGAATCTCAATTTTATACATTTTTCCCACATATTTTTGGAATAGTTTGTTTTTAGGACTTTTTCTGACCTTTTTAGGGCTAAGTAGGATTAAATACAAATTTGTGGGGGTTTTGAGATTTTTGCTTTCACTTTTCAACTGTAAGCCTCATTTTTTTAAATTATCACATAAAATCCCAATAAAACACTCTACACTCTGTGTTTGCAATTTGACGAATTGTAAAATCGCTCACGGAAGAACAGCTGCTTTGGCTTTGTGCCACATACGTCCTTTTTGTAGAAAGGTGAGCCTTTTCACCAGGTTTTCATGGCTACTTCATTTCTTTTCACATAACAGTCAAATCATGATTCATATTTTTTGCATCACAAATGAGTCAAACATGCTAACGAGGCCGAGAGGCAAACATTGGGGTTATTTCTGGAATTTGTTCCCAAGGAAACTTGTCTCATTGTTTCAGAAAATCGGAGGTAAACACCACAGCCTGGCATGCTTGCAGGATTTTTTCTTTTTTTTTCTTTTTTAAATAAATTATTTATTTATTTAGGTGTAGTGTTGTTTCAGCATTGCAGCTGTGTTACGTCACAAAGAGCAATTGTTTCCATTCCTGGTCTCCATCTGAATATTTCACATTGCCGTTTGCTGCCGAGTTCTCTGGCGGAGAAGGAGAGCTGTAATAAAACGCTCCACTCCACTCATCCCCTCACTCCTCCTCACCCTCCGTGGCTACCTACATGTTATTCTCTCGTTGCCCTGCCATTCTTACCCCCGCTCTCTGTTTCATCTTATTTTCCAACCACTAGTCTCTCACTCACCGTAGCTCAATTTTCTCTCTGCTGCTGCAACCACCTTTTTTTTTTTTTTTTTTTTTTTTTTTCCTGGTCAGAGTGATAATGTCTGAAACATGTATGTGATGTAATCCAGATGGACTGCAGCCATCTTTATCCTGCAGCTTTATTATTATAACTTTATTATAGCACAAGGCAACATTCTGACTAAATGTTTGTCTCTATGCTTCCATTTCTTTTCTTCACTTGTTCATAGAATTCAATTTTCTCAAATTAAACGCTTGCTTGTAGTACAGTGCCATGAAATGTAGTCACCTTGTTACAGATTATTTTAGGTTTTTTTGTTTTGTTTTGTTTGCTTTCTTTTTATGTTCATGGTTAAATGTTTTAGATAAATCAAACTTTAATACCAAACACAAAGAAAAATTTAACTTGTTTAAATATAAAAGTTTTTTAAACTATAATTTTATTTATTAAGACAAACAGCAACAGTGAACCTTTGCCTATCTGCAGAATCACCAGTTTGAAAATTTGATGCAACTCTAAATTATTGACAGAAAATCTGCCTATTTGTGTATTTCTCTTTATTTTTATCTTATTTTTTTGTGGCTCTTATGAAACATATTCTTCAGAAAATGTAGCTTGTGAAGTTTGAAAACAATATTTTTTTTCATTATGTTTTGTGGCGCTGATTGACTATAATTGCAAGAGCAGATGGAGAAGCCAGTGACTGGATATCAGAGGCCATTACTTTTCAACATAGGACCAAGCTAATTTGGACATTTTTTTTTCTCCCTTGTTGTTTTGTCTGAAGTTGATCGACGAATTAAAACACTCAAATGTGACCAAAACAACCCACAAAATCAGAGGACATTTCTAAGAGGGCAAAAACGTTTTACTTGCACGCATACCTGTTTTGTTTTGAATAAGAAAATTTACACAAAAATGAACTCAAACAGGCAAATATATTTGTTGTATATTTGTCAGTGTTTTGGACGTCACCTTTAATCTCACACTTTTTATCCAGGAGGTAAAGGAAAACCTCTGGCATTTCATGTGAAGGTGTTTTTTTTTGTTTTTTGTTTTTCCACATTGTCAGTACGTCTGCTGCAAACCCTGAAGCTCTAATGTTTCAAATGTACCAGACGAGAGTGACAGCTCAACGCATAGCTGACCTTGTGAACCGCGGTGGCCCTCCGGGATGCAGACAGGTGCTCTGCTGATCAAAGCCGGCACACACGCCGTGAACTTTTGTACTTGCATATATCAGCTTTCTTCTTTTTATCTATCCCCCCGCCCCCCAACCACCAACCCCTCCAGCCCCGCTCACTAACTTTCTCTCTCCCCGTCTCTCGGAGGGGAAAGAGGCGACCAAGTATGTCCTGTCAGAAAGCAACAACACTTTTATCTAGTCAAAGACAGACTCGCGGAGGAGAGAGTGAGCCGGAGTGGAAACAAGAATGTGTTTGCGCCGGGGCCAAAACGATAACTAAAGGGAGATGAGGAAACAAATCAAGGGCCAAGAGAGTAAAGATAAGGAAGGGAAAAGGTTTTCTGAAGGCTAAATAACATATATAACCAAACAGAACATTAGACTGGTCCAACTTATCACAATGTGTTAAACTAACGGTTCTGTTTATTTTCTTTATTGTGACACTATCCACACCCCGCTGGGCTCCCAGACATAGCGGTCCCTAGACACTGGCAGTCAAGGATCCGGTTTTATTTACAAGCTCACACTAAAAAATTATTACATCTTTAATCTACCAACTAAAATGCAACAATATATCAAGACAGGCACATCGGCTGCAACAGATCTGCCTTCGTTTCCAGTGAATTTGGAAATAGACAAATAATTCCAACATGTGACCTGGGTAATATTTATCAAGTTAAAGAAAAGGACAACCAATTTCCACATATAAGTGTCGGTTTTATGAGGCGTAATTATTTTCCCCACACGTTTCCATTTTGGCTTTATTTTAGTTTATTAAGTAATAATTGTTATTTATGAAAAAAGTAAATAATTATAGCTGCTGGTTGTGTGCTCAGGCGCTTGGGATTCGATTTATATACATTTGAAATGAATAACAGAATATTTGATTGAACCTTTTGAACTGACACGGCGTGCTTTAGTAATACAAGATCCCGGCTCTTACCCGTAGAAGAGACGGCACTCATCACTCTCAAATGACTCTTCAATTAACCCTCACTGAGTTTTCTGTTTTAGCCTCTCCTTTTTGTGGAAGCCTTATTTTTTAGACTTTCTCTTGTTTTTAGGTTTTATCGTTGAAATACGGCACAGCCAGATGCTGCTGTTTTTGTCCGATGTGAATTATTTCTTCACTAATTTCTCCCTGATTGCATTTTAATCTTCCTCTGCGTATCTGGCCTGTAACCACACATTTGTTGTCTTTGATGCATCTTGACCCTCTTATTAATTTCGCATTAAGCCTCAACTGCATATCAGCATAAAGTACCTCCAGTGTTTGCAGTGGATTCTCAACAGAACCGAGCAGGAGCAACGACAAACGTTCAACTACACTGTAATGTAAGGATATCTAATACTATGGATCTATCTTAAAAAATAAAAACATTTGATGAAATACTGGTCCGGTTCATCAAGTAAAACAGGTAATTATATTGCTTCCTGAATGATCAGGTTGGACTGTGGCTTTCAAATTTAAATTAATACTAAAACTAATACATTAAGAATAAGAACCTTTTGTCAATATTTCCTAATGGCTAAGCAGTCTTGTGGGGTTTTTTTTGTCCACTTCAGTGGAGGCAGGCTAAAGTGAAACTTTTTGTCCATTTGCTCTAAGACTTTCACATGTCATGTTCAGTCCATGAACAGAAGGGACGTCACATTGTTTTCCAACTGGTCTACTTGATATTTAAGCACAAAAACCCATGAAATAATATCTGCTCATTCATGCAGTTTAGATTTTTTATTTTTATTTTTATTTTTTTGCCAAACATCCCTGGAGTTGCATTGAGTCACACAAGCTACTTCATAAATCTTACTTTTTAAGCGTTGGACTGTCTTTACCGTTTGACTACTTAGCACATAATTTCAAAACTTTCTGAAAAACAGATGGTCGGACTTCTGATAAAACACAGAACTACTTTTTCACCAAGGCACTTTTTTGTGTCTCCTTTTCTTTAGCAGGTACTCGGCTCACTTTCTCTTCTGACTCTGAATAATCAGCTGAAACTTGTCCAAACCTGAGTGGTTGTTATTATTTATTTGTGTCAAAATTAATTTTCAGTTGGTGCAAAATAATTTGACAGCTCTTTTGTGACGACCAGTGCTGGACATTAGAACATGAAGCCGTTGTAGTAAGACAGATCTTTAATCATCACTTTAAAGGCTAATAAAAACTTCAGACATCCCTGATAAATCCCTGACCTTTTCTCAACACACATCGGCTCGGGGAGTTTGGCCACACTGCCACGTGGTAGATTTGAGTCAAACATTATAAAATACTTAATATGTGTTGACGAATAAATGTACGACCCACATCAACAATGTCTATCACTAGTTTTAAGTCTGGCAGCGAATATATTAAAGTGACTGAATGACCAGAGCAGAGAAAAATAATTCAGACTCTTGAGTTTTTTTTAATTGGTGAGATTAGACATTCACTCAAACAGTCAAAGGCATTGAAAAACTACATTTTATAAAACGTTCACTTTAAGTGACCGTGTTTATTTGCCTGTCCTTGGAGCTCAGAAAGACGTAGACTTTTGTCCATCTAATCTCAGTGAAGCATTCGAATCATTCTGCTAACAAACCGCGTTGCCTTGGAGTATATAGTATTCAATTTATCAGCAGTTGTAAGCAAACTAAATGCAGCTGATTATGTTCTTAGCTGCTGCTTTGCGCTAACGATTTGTTTTAGTGCGGCAAAAGTGCTTGCATTTGGCGTTTTCATACGTCTTGCAATAAAGCGGTGGTTAGAGTGAAACGATGCTCGTCGTCCTAAATTTGTCGCAGGCCATGAAACCAACAATACGCTCCCAGTAGCTCTGTGACATGGTTGATGTCCTTGCAGACGTCTGTGCACATTACTGCTGCCAACAGATCCACAATGCATGGATTTCAATGATGTCTAACTGGCTTAGCTGTAAATACCAAAATGTGCGTCCATTAGCACTTTGGTGCATGCAGGCTGTATTAAGCTCTTATCAGGCCTTTCATGCGCACACAAACATTCAAGTGCCTGAAATGAGCACATACATGACAACAGCCCGTTTGTTTCCCAGAAGACAAAAAAAAAACCCTTCCTCCTCTCGGGGCTACCAATTCAGCACACAACCGCAGGATTTGGGTCAAGTGCTGGATGGTGGCCGTCTGGCTGCGGAGCCGAGTTGTGGCTTTTTAACAGATTGGATTTAGCCTCTCATCTGCTCATGGACAGGCACTTACAGTAGCTCACATACTGCTGTGAGGGAGCAGATTGAGAATAGAGAGGCATGAGTAGCGGAGCCAGGAGAGACGGAGCTGGACTTTTCCCTTTTAGGGGACGTTTTAATCCGGAGAGTCCAAAACGAACATCCTTTTTATTTTTATTTTTATTTTTAACCAAAATGATGCTGAAGGTCTCTTTGAATGTACTAAAGAATGTTGAACCAATATAATCTGCTTTCTCTGACCTTATTCTACAGCGTATCGAGCTTCTCTTTCACGTCACGTGTTTTAACAATCCCTTTCTGTTTATCTAGTATTTATTTCAGTTAACATTTATTTAATCTATTTTAACTTACTGTAATAAATGTTTGTTTCTGATTCAGTGACTTTTGCTTCCACCAGAGGTAATTTTGTCAGATTACGCTAACTAAACACTTTTATTAATTTAAAGCGCAATAAAAGTTTAAAACTTGAGCTCAAACAGCATAATTTACCTGCAATAGCTTGAAGTTCCACAGATTTTTCCCTCCTTTAACATGTTTGAACTAAACCAAAATGATACAAATAATTTTACAGATTGGTGCAACTGATAGAGTTTAAAGTGGCTCAATAATAATAATAATAATAATAATGCGGGAGTGATATACTTTTTTCATTTTCCACATCAAAGTTCATTGGGTGCATACATAGGTACATTTCAATAAATGAGGATGTCATTGATAAGCTCATTTCTGGAATTCCATTTTAAAATTATCCTTCATATATTGCATGGCGTTATTGCATTCAGTGGTAAACGGTATAAAAAACATGCTTAATTCATATAAAATCACAGCTTATACTTAATAGCTAATTAACACCTAACCACTCAATGCTTCATCCAAGCTTGTTAATGGAAAGTTGAGTGTAAGGAAAAAGAGTGGTAGACGTTGCAGAGACAGTAGGGATAACTGCGACCCAGTGAGAATCGTGACGTAAATTCAATTAGCAGGAATAAATGCTCAAAGTGTACCTGCATGTGTGCAATCAAATGATATACGAGCTTGACTTTTCGAATCACTTTGCTGAAATAAATTAACTTTTCACTGTTGCTCTGCGTTGTAATTTGAATTCATGCAGCTGCAGTTGTGTGGGGGAAGGTTTCCTTCATTAAAGCATCTGCAACTGATTAAACTTTGCTGTTTGGAAGATGAAAAGATGCTGTTTAATGTCCCAAAACTGATTTATTGCTCATAACTCTTGATTTCGGACACAAATTTGTTTTCTATGCAACTTTACGAACATTAATTCAAAGGCTAGCTTATCCTACAAGTTATTTGGCCGTTTTCATTTTGCTCAGTCCTGCTTTGATGTCTGAATCCTGAACATGGACGCCAAGATGATTCAAGAGTAACCAAACAGTTTCTGCTTGGGTTTAAACTCTAGCATAATCATTTGCTTTCTACTAGCTTTTGTTGTTTTCTTACCTGTTGTTGTTTCAAATCATGGAAAAGGATAGTCCAACTTTCTGTTTGATGTTTTTTTTCTCTCAACTTTTGATTTTATTTGATAATGGAAAAAAAAAAACAACAAAAAACAACAATCTAAACCAACCCCGCTGTAAACTGTACTTTGTATTTATGGAGGTCATCTGCTGGATATCACAATTTCTTAAAAGATTTAAAACTCAGACAACAAAAGAAGAAACATTTAAGGGGGCAACACTGTTTGTACTGTACTCTATTCAAACACAGAACAATAGAGCCGGCAGCTTTAATAGGGACAAAGAGGATACATGAATACCGTCTCCTGGCAACTGCTTTTGATTTCTTTTATTTCATGATTTTATTCTTAGAAATACACGCCAAAACGCGTGTTTACAAGCAGTAGCCACTATATCATACCAAAAAAAAAAAAAAAAAAAAACATGAAAAAACCATTTTCAGCTTTCTGGCAGGTTTGACCTTTTTTTTTTTTTTTTTGAAAAGCCTTGTGAAAAAAAAAAAAAAAAGAAGTAATGCCATCCATTTCAGCAAGTTTCCCAGAGGAGCATCACAGATTCTCCACAATACTTAACAGTCATCATGAGGTGCTTTTCCTCCTTCTCCTTCCTTTATTTCAAACTAAATGTCCCTGAAAAGGACAGAAAAGGACTTTTTGCTGACATGCCTCCCAAATACCTACTTTGCATGGAGAGAGCATCCCATGATTGTTAGACAGACTTTTTAAGCAGACCTACCAATCCCAAGAAGTCACTCTGCTGTAGATCTCTAGAACTGGGATAATTCATGGAGTTGCATTCCTCCTGTGCTCTAATTGGTTGGATTATTAACTTGCTAAAAAGGTTGTATCTTTTCTCGTTTTTGCATTGATTAGCGCAAAGCTTTTTGTCTCGCGTCTTCGGGGGGCGTCAATACCGTTTCCATTCAGTTCTGTCGAAATAAATGTGATCAGTGCGGTAATAATCTCACACATGCTTATTATAGAAAACAATCACAACAACACGCACAGCCTAAGCTTCAAATCAAAACAGCCCCCGCCATTTTATCACACATTCGCCAGTCACTCCTCTCCGACTTTTCCTGGCAGCACGTCAAGTTGGTGAGATAGACTCTAATGCTCTCCTGTATGAGTAACAGATAAATCAATGTCACACTCTCTGCCAGTCAAAAAGCTGCTTCAGCTCCAAACCGATACGGCGACTTCTCATCTTTACTGTAAATGTTGGCTCACCGTTCGCACTGGAAGGGAAACAAAGGAGAGGAAAGGAAAGGAAAAAGGGGAAGGAAGGAAAGATGCCATCTTCTCTCAGTTTTAAAAAGCATTTTATATTTAATCTCTCTGGTCTAAACCTTTGGCTTCTCGGGATTAGGAGTGACTGCGGAAAGGTCAAGAAATTACCAGAGTAAAGGCAGCATGCTTCATCTCGTCATCGATCGCCTTATTTCACCTCTGCTTTGCGTAATGTAAATTGAATTTCATGTCATCTGACTCCTTCCCCTATCTCAGTGACACCGCAATAATGAGCTGCACTCATGGCAGAGTTCAAACCAAGTCTTCAGTCTGCTTGGCGGGTGGTGGAACACACAGGGCGAAAGAAAAGGGAGCTGAAGCTAAAGAATGTGGCAGCATAAAAGCAAATTCAAATTCTGATCCTTTTGCCCCCCCAGAACACAGGCAGAATGACTTCACATTCTCACACACACATACAGGCAATATGAGGAAAAGAAGGTGGGAAAAAAATAGATATATTATTTTTGCTTTAGAGCTACTTTTGCAGATTATTTTTAATTAAAATAGAGAGTCTTGTCAGTAATTGACAAGCTGTTTAATTATGTAGTGACACCCACATGCAACAAGAGAAAGGTTAAGCTGGGTGACTCAGCTGTTATGTGCCTGCATCCGTTTTGCAGGTCAGCAAGTAAAGTGCTCAGCGATGGGCCGCGGTAGCTTCCAGCTGTTTCTGGAGAAACCATTTGGCTGCTTTGCCGTAATGCGTCTCAAATGGCGTTTTGCAAAAGCAGAATTGTAATTTTCAGCTTCCAGCGTAGGGGGTTTTGTAATCGTAGGCAGTATTTGTGGCGCATATGTTAAACGCAGCGTTTCGGCGAAAACCCTTTATCAAATCCGAACGGGAATAATTGGCAAAAAGAAGCTCCGTCTCTATTTGTGCAGACGTATTCCTTTTGTCATCTGCATGTTCTCTACACTCTGTTTTCTGAGTTACAATAAACAAGCGGGGGGGTTTTTTTCCCCAGATCCATTTTCTCCATTCTGCCAAGAGGCACTTAGTATCGCTGTTACTCATGTTACTTTTGTATTCCGAGCCAAAAGCTGCCGTGACAGAGACAAACTTCACTATTGATCTGCCGAACATCGCTCCTGCTTCTCCTGCATCCCAACAGAAAATGAAAGCAGGACAGAAGAGCTTATTTCCCCCCGCCCCCGACCCTACTTCTCCTTCTTTTCTTCGTCCTCCGCACCGCTGCCCCAGACTGCCCTACAGTGATTCAGATCTTCTTTTTTTCTTTTTTTTTTTGCCGCGTGCATCATTGTTGCGTCTCGTATTTCTGTGTGTGGGTGTGTGTTAGCAGCTTTAATGCGCAGGGCGTGAGTCTTTTACAATATGTCCAATATCGCACCACAGGGCCTCGCGAGCCGGACAGCTGCACTGATGCAGGGCGAGGGAGAGAAACGTTGGGGATGGGAGAGGGGTATGGAGCTGAAGCACCAGTGCAGAGTAAACCCATTTGTCTTCCTCTTCCCACATTTGAAGCACCCCTACAGCATATGAAACCCACCACACATGAAAATAACCAAACACTCACGAGGAAATATTATACCATCCGTTATATGCATCTCACAGAAGCTGAACTCGTCAGATTTTCTAGACTTTTACCGCTCTTCTCAAGCAATGCTCCATCTACCCAAGCGGCTGAGCGGGAAAGTGAAGAATGATCGCACAAGACCTGGATAATGTCGGTTTCAGTGTTTGTAAATTTGAGAGATTCTCGCGCTCAATGTGGCAACCTACTTGAAGAACCGTGTGCAGGCATTTAGTGTAGTCCAGATGGACTAGACAGGTAGTTATCCATGGGTTCCCATGGATTAAATACTTGCGGAAATATCCATGCTTTATAGATATGAGGCAAATAATAAAGGCGTGTTCATAGACAATTTGTTCAATAAATATGAAGGCATAAACATCCACTAGTTAGCTATTAGTGTGAGCATAAAGCACGCTAAATAGTCATTGGCATCAGCTAGGTAGCTAAAGTTCATGTGCAAATAGGTCTTCCAAATCCACAGTAACCCCAAGCAGCCAAAGTGGCTATAAAGTGACTTAAGGACAGCAAAGTATTTCAGCTTGGCCATCACAAAGCCCTGACTTAACTGTAGATAGTGAGATGAAAATAAAGGTGTAAGTTCCATTTTATTTAGTGTACAAAAACTTCTGATTTTAATTACATATGCTGTTTATATTCTGTTAGAAGGAACAATATGCTATATGACGCCACCAGTCCTACTTCAATGCAAGGCACAGCTGCAGGAGCTTTAGGGGCTCTACTGCCCTTACAAAGCTCAAGTGTCTGTAGTCCTTGAAAAAGTTTTCCTCAAAGTTAATGGCTGTGTGGTAATTGTAATGAACAAATAGGTATAAAATAGTTTAATCAATGTTCTAGGTTAGTGTATACAACAGCTGAAGGTAGCAACTGGAAATCTTGCTGTGTATGGTCAAGCCAAGTTCGGTTAAACAGTTCCTTGACAAAAGCTGGGTGTCTCTGTAGTCTCTATGCCTCAAAGAATCATCATCACACACACCAGCTGGGTGCTTGGGAGATGTGCCAAGAAAAGGCTTTTCCTGCCCTACCGTTGGAAATGTAAACGAGATAGCCACATGCTACCAGGTGGTCAAGTGGAACAGTTTGCTTTGGTCAGCACAGACTATGGGTTCTTTTACAACAGGACAGTCTGAGGATTTTAGCTTAATGGAGCAGAGAATAGTAAAACATATCAGACTTTCATTTAGATTGGTTTACTTTGTTCTTGAAAACAGACCAAACTTCCTGCACGGTGTAATGAAGTTTCAACTGCTTGTTTGGGGAGCTATGACGATAACTTGCCAAGTATGAATAGCAGGCAAGACATGTAACTTGTTGTTCTGTGTACATAAGGTGAATGCAGCAGTGGAGAAAGAGACAGTCACAAGGAAGAGACTATTGTAATATGCTGCTTGGATTGCACTGATGGCAAGCAAGAATTTCAAAGACTGTAAATCTTCTGTATCTGAAAAAATAAGCTGAAGGCAAGAACCAAACTAATCATTGGGATCTGCCATAGCAATGCATAGGAGAGCACTGAAATGCCTTGCGAAGATTGAATGGAATAAGTTCTTGTTAGTCAACTTGGTTGTAAATCTCCACAGTATTGAGTAGAAGTTAGCTAAGTTCAGCGTTGTTGCTAATTTTTAGCATCAGAACCCCTGATTTGGGTCCAACCGACAGGCACATGTTTACATTTTTTCAGACATTTTCTAGAATTACTTATTAATGTTAAAAGATGAGCTTTTTTTTTTTCTGGTAACGAACTACCACAAAGTATAAATTCGATTTTTACTTTTGTGTTGAATGACTATTTTATAATATATTTACCTTCTACCCATTTTCACTTTTCTGCAAAATTCACCAACTGCACAATTCTTAAGTAGTATATGATGAGTAGGATTTCAAAAGAGCAGAAGAAATCTTATAATTTTTTGAACAATAATATTTGTTTTTAATCTGTTGCTAAGAGATAGCGAGTTTTCTGGTAACCAAGTGACGCAAAGTAAACATCAGATTTTTACTTTTGTGAAATTTATCAACTCTAAATTTGTTGTGTCTAAGCAGATAAGAAGTACTTCAAAAGAGCTTATGTTTTGTAAACAAGAATATTGCATATTTGGCGCTAAGAGATTAGCGTTTTTTCTGGTAACGAATTGCCACAAAGTATAAATCAGATTTTTACTTTAATGTTTTTTAATATATTCACCACCAATGACATAAAAACATTTCACTTTTCTGCAAAATTCACCAACTGCAGAATTCTTGGAACGTATAGGATAAGTAGTATTTCAAAAGAGGAGGAAATTGTATGTTTTTTGAACAACAGTATTTGTTGTTAATCTGTTGCTAAGCGCGTTTTCTGGTAACCAAGTGACATACAGTCAACATCAGATTTTTACTTTTGCAAAATTTGAACCGTTGTAAATTTCTTTTGTCTAAGCAGTATTTCAAAAGAGTTTATGTTTTATAAACAATAATATCTCTTGTTAAATTGGTGTTAAGAGATGAGCGTTTCTTCTGGTAACGAACTGCCATGAAGTATAAATCAGATTTGACTTTTGTGTTTAATGTCTGTTTAATATATTTACCACCAGTGACAAAAAAAAAAATAATAATTTCACTTTTTTGGAAAATTCACCAACTGCACAATTCTTAAGTGGTAAAAGATGAGTAGGATTTCAAAAGAGCAAAAGAGATCTTTTGTTTTTGAACAATAACAATATTTGTTGTTAATCTGTTGCTAAGAGATGAACACGTTTTCTGGTAGCAAAGTGCCACAAAGTGAACATCTGACTTTTACTTTTGCAAAATTTACCAACTATACATTTCTTGTGTCTAAGCAGAAAAGCAGTATTTCAAAAGAGCTTATGTTTTATAAACAATAATATCACTTATTAATTTGGTATTAAGGAATGAGCATTTTTTTCTGGTAACGAAATACCACGAAGTATAAATCAGATTTTTACTTTTGTGTTGAGTGACTGATTTATAATATATTTACCACCAGTGACAAAAACAAAAACAAAAAACCTTTCTGCAAAATTCACCAACTGCACAATTCTTACGTAGTGTAAGATAAGTAGTATTTCAAAACAGCAGAAGAAATCTTATAATTTTTGAACAATAACAATATTTGTTGTTAAGCTGTTGCTAAGAGATGAGCGCGTTTTCTGGTAACCAAGTGCCACGAAGAAAACATCAGATTTTTACTTTTGCTAAAGTAAAATTCAGAAAACAGTGGATTAATATGAGCATAAACATCAGTAGTGCGCTACTCTCCACTAGTGAGGGACAGTGCCTTCAACCAAAAATAAGATTTTTAGCTATTTTTTGTATTTATTAACCATGTTTAGCACACTGAGTGGAGGAAGTCAAAGTAAGACAACATGCTAATGATGCCCCACATGCCACTGGCTGCATTGAAGCTAACATTAGCTTACTGGGTAATTTTAGCTTATACACTAATTTTAACATACTGAATGGAGTAAATCCATGTTACTCAATATGCTTGTGACTCTCCACATGCTATTGAGTACATTGTAGCTTACTTTAGCATTGAGGCTAATTTTTAGCATCAAAACGCTGAGTTCCAACCGACGGGCACACTTTGGCAGGCCCTGTTTAAATTTCTAAAGAAATATTCTAGTTTACTTTATTGTCCAAGATTTATTGACAGTGCAACTAGCACATAAATGAACAGAATAAGCAACTGATTCTCTCTTAATCAATGACTGCATCTTATTTCCAATAATTCTCCAATTGAAGCAAAGTTGGGGAACCTTTACTTAAAAACTACTAAGACAACAGAAGTAGATAGGTGTGCTCATATTTGCTTGGTTATCTATTGATCCATCCAAATTACTGCTGAAGATCTGTAGACTAGGCTTCTTGTTTTGGGACTCAGTGGAGATCAGAGGGATCCATTCTCACATCTCACCATCTTAACCATCTATCCGTTTGGCAAAAACCAGTGTAAAATCATTATAAGGCCTCAGTGACTTTGGGTCCCAAATGGTAAAATTCAATCATCAATCATCCGCAATAGACTGTGCGATGTTGACAAAAGCTTCATTCTGAGACCTGTGTGATTTAGCTAACTAATGCCCGGGGTGTTTTTTGGTGTAAATTCTCATAAACACTGATCGTTTGACTTAATATTGCTAAAGCAACCCGTGGGGCAAATTGTCAGGGGACGAATCGTGCCACTTAGTGGTTCTTCCATTAGACAGGCCACTTAAATATCATTGTCAACAAAGACTGTCTTATTAGAAG
>NW_006800136.1:1051158-1066526 GCF_000485575.1 Poecilia formosa
TATATATATATATATATATATATATATATATATATATATATATATATGGTCATTATTTTTTCAGACTCAGTTAGAAGCACAGTGACATGGGTCATGATCAACACGGTCCAGGCAAACATGACCTGCAGGAAGGAAAACACAACAACTAAAGCACGAGTGGCAGCTTCGCGTAGGCGTGGGATGAAAAATCCGAACGGACACCCCGGAGGTGCTCGGTCTCCCTCTTGCTGTGTTGTGACCGGGAGTTTTTAAATAGTGAATGAGTGTGCTATGTGGCCTGTGTGTGAGTGTGTGTCTGCGTGCAAGATGTAAAAGCAGGACAGAAGCTGAGTACCTCGCAGCTCTCCACATTCATATGTGTTCCCCAGAGATCCACACATGCTTGTTTTAGAAAACAGAAAAAGAAGTAGGAGATAAAAAAGGTTTTATTTTATTTCATTAAACCTTTGGTTAGCGGTGACTTATATAAGCAGGAAAATGTAGCCTCGTTTGATTTTAGTTCCTTTGCTGACAAAATCAAAGCAATCCAACTGTATAAGATTCTTCCTGTTTACTACAAAAACACAAAATCTGACCAAGTACTTTTGGTCTAGTCTAATGTTATTATTTTAGTACACTTGAAATAAAACAAAACTTATGTAAAAATAACTTTTACGCAAGATGTAAGAGCTTGTTTTCAGTCAGTAATTCTTTTAATAGTGATATAATCTGCCAGTGGAGCAAGACATTTTAAAGTCTTGAATGGTCAGACATTCAACTTCGTAGATCTACGCCAGTATGCACACAGGAATGCACACAATACCTACTGGTGGCATGGAAGAAATACAAACAGAACCTTTAATTTGGACGAAAATGTGGCAAATTTTGCAGGTTCTTACAAGCTAAATGTTTGACAAGCTTGTCAAACATTTAGCACTTGTGAGTGTTCTTCAAATGATACTGGGGGTCAAGTGGAGGTCAAGATGCTGATTCTGTTGATTCTACTTGTACAGGTAAGGCTTGAAGTCATCCCAGTAGTTACAGGGAAAATGAAATTTTGCTGAGCTCTCAGTCAAGCAAGCGCTGCCCACCTGTTAGTTGAGTCAAAGTAAAGTGAACTGGAACAACGTCAAGATGGCCAAGCGGACTAAGGCTCTGTGTTCAAGTTGCCATCTCTATTTACTATTGGTATATTTAAGGGTGCTCTACTGGTGCAGTGTTATCAAAGAAATTAGTATTTTTGTACATTTATGTCTATGTAAAAAAAAAAAAAAGTTTTAGTAAGCTTTTTGGTATCGGATCAGTATCGGCTGATACTAAACCTCAGATAACTGTATCAGTATTGAAAGTGAAAAAACTGGATCAGTGCATCCCTACTTATAATACTTTTTCATCAGTAGTGAGGGATTATTGACTTAAAACAAGCTCATATTTTTTGCAGTAACTTTTCAGAAAAAGCTACTCTAGGTAAGAAAGTAACTCTTCAGGGGGGAAAAAATGAAGTTTTGTCTAATTCCCAGCATATTAAGATATTTGCACTAGAAACTGGACCAAATATACTTGATAAAATGTTGTGCTTTCTCTTCACCACCCACCACCTTGCTCTCACGTCTTCATCTGAACATATACCTGCCAAGTTTGTTGCTCAATCGCCCACCTGAGCCAAACACCTGTGTTAGCACTGGGTTCCAAAAATTAGGGCAGGATACCATCAGGCTGTCTAAAGCGGCCCCCTGCTGGGAAGCTGCTGCACACCACCTGTTGGCTCACCGGAGGCCTCCGTCTGTCTCACCAGCTCCGTTTACTGAAGTGGTCCTCAGCTGCATACTCTCTGCATACGGGAGGCTGGAGACCGGCTTATCTCTTACCTTCTGTACTTACTGATTCACATGTGGATGCACAGAGGCACTTTGCAAACCTGTTAACAAGTGTGGGCTGCTTTGCAGCAGCGAGTCGTGATAACCCCCTTACCGCCAGCAGATGTCCTGCTCTCACTCATCAATGTAGTGATCTGGCAGCCAATCGCAGGCCATGTAATATTCATGAATGAAAACAAGGTAGATGGTTTAGGAAAGTGTTTAGGTGAGAGAGAACAGACAGTATGGTGCTTCTTAGTTGTTGTTGGGGTTTTTTTTTTCAGATTACTGTGTTTTTACGGGTTGCCTTGCTTTTCTTTGTACCTAATATTTGCTCGTCTCACAGCCAGAAAATGTCCACTGCAATGTAAGAAAAGGGGAATTAAATTAAAGGAATTAAAGTTGATACATATGCCAGACAAAAATTTTGACACACCTGAAATAGTTGTGAAAGCATTGATCCCTGTTAACTAGTTTAACATGTAGTTTATTACCAGCATAAATATCTTATTTGTTTAAAAAAAAAAATATTTGAATCATTTAGTAAGCATTTAATTATGGGGCCACTAATGACAAAACATACAGGTTCATTGATTCCATGCTTCTCTTTCACTCCTTCCTACTTTGCTGTAGACGCTGAAACACTGAAAAACATTTTATGCTCATCTAAATATCAACATAAAGGGGATTTTATCATGACACATGCTATATAAAAGCTTCCTGGCTTCTTTGCATCATCAATGTATATTGGGATCAAGGGTGTGCAAATCAGTTTCCGCTACATCATAACGGGTTACGTTTCTTTTCTGTATTCTCGATGCGATACGAGGTCACAACAATACAACTAATATCTGAGCAAATCTTCCTCTAGTGGTTGCTCCACTACTAACACACATTATTTGATCATCAGCAAGTTTGTCTTGGCAATTCCTTTTACCAGAAATGGAAGCGCTTATTTTAATTGGTTGATTTCCTGGCACTCAACATGCTTTTAAGCGTGGTGCGTTCGTTTTCAGTCGGGTCAACCTTACGGGCATTCCAGAAGCTAAATGCTCAAGAGCTTAATCCATTAGTGTGTTTGGCACCTGTGGGGGTTTACAGTGCCTCTGAGTTTCAACAGCTGTTGAGCTGATTGTTAAATTAGTTCACCAATAAATCTAATGTGCCAGCAAAACTAGCATAAAACACACTCTCAGCCAAGTAACACCACGGTGTTTAACAGCCTGTAACGTGTTCTTTGGTTGAAAGTCTTACTTGGAGTCCTGCAAACTGTCCAGCTGTAACACAGTCAACATAATAGTATGTTCACCAGAAGGCACTTGGCACCTTAAAGCAATTCAGAAAATGTTTGGCTTTCTTTCAAAGTGTTGACGTTTTTGTCCAAGATGAATCGTCAGACTAGGGTCAGTCCAGTTTGTGATAAAAACCTGAACTTTAATCTAGAATATTGATTTATTGAATATTGATCTGATCAGATTTGATCAAATTTAACACATCACTGCCGTCACAGTTCGAGCCTAATCTGATGCGTTCAAACTGATGCACACATTACCAGTAGATTGATCTTGTTTTGCATAAGCTGTTTTTTTGTTTTGTTTTTGTTTTTTAAAAAAACAGCAGATTGCATATTAAATTAACAACCGACAATACTGTCCAAATACGAGGGATGAATCATTATTAATCATCACTGGTTCACTACCGTACCCATGACTAACGCATCGTTATTAGCTGCTGCTTTTTCCTGGGTGATGTCCTCATTTCTCTTGACTCTCCACTCTTCTCCCTGGTGAAGCAGAAACTTTCTGACTCAGGCATTAGTTTCAGAGAACATGCAAAATAATCTGTATATGCAGGTCATTTTTTCCATAATCAATGGGATCCAAACCCAAAAGGAAGTTCATACAAGGAAAAGCAGATTCTTCTGGCAACTGATAACTACTCTGACTACAGATGAAGATGATCTGATCCAAACATGCAGAGTGGAGAACAGAGAAAACCGAGCAGTGACATTCAAAGAAACATTGCCAGCATTTTAATTGACTAATTCTTCCTAATTTTTCTCAATAATCCAATGAAAGTTGGAAAGAAGTTATAGCAGCATCATATATTTTTTAACTTTTAAAAATAAACATTTTAGTGAGCTTAGTGGTGACATTTTTCAAAGTCTCTCTCACACACTTCGCAACATAATTGCTCATTAATAAATAGCGTTCATTCATGGCAGAAAGGCTCATTAATTTCCAATAGAAGTCGTTTTTTTCGCTGGATCTGGTGAATCTTTAGCTTTTTGTTTTTGTAATTACCGTTACGTTATGAAGCCTTTCGCCCCTCCGTCTCGTCCCGGAGATTATCAGGTAATCACTTTCATTATGTAATCAACCTTAAATCACAATATATAAAAGTGAGGGGTAGGGGGGAAGCTGTTAGGCTATACAAAATAAATCAATAAACTCAAGACAGCAGGTTTGACTTTTTTGTGCGAGAGAGGACTGTGATGTTGCTCGTTTTCACACCAGAACAGACTAGATGAGAAAGCTGCAGATCACTTGGTCTCACATACAGGCCTAATTACCCCACTGACCCTTTTTCTTTGTTGTCAGGGAAGGACTTTTCAAGGTGCAAATGTGATAGTAAGCTGGGAGTTTTTTTTTTTGTTTGTTTTTTTTCCTCAAAAACATATCGATTCTGCTATGACTTAAGAATTCACATTAATTCTCTGCGTCTTCAGTGTCTCTCCCAAGCTGTAAAACCGTTTTGGAGTGATCTGATTTTAACTCGCGTCCAGAATTTGGATTTGTGCGACTCCAGTTAAAGTGTCTCTGAACTCATTGCCAGACTGTAAGACAACTGCTTGATAAATACATCAGCAAATCAAATTCACAATTTTCTCACCGACTGGGTCTGTCATCTGGACGTTTTCATCTTTTTCAGTTATTTGGCACGGGAAGCAAATGGCCCCCTCGTCACAAACAAAAGAGGGGCTAACGGCAACTCATTTGCCGACTCACTAATCAGTCGGCGACTAATGAAACGAGTCATTTTAATCCAACGCATTCTTCCCGACGGCGTATTCATAATCGGCGTGCTAATTTTGTTTTCATTGTCTTCAGCTTCAATCCGACAAAAACCAGCAGAGAGTAAAAGTAATACTGTGACACGGCTCCGTTATCTCTGTAAGCCAATTAACTACATGAACTCTCCCCACACGGTCGCGGATAAATAAACAAAACCGGCAACGAAAAGGCAAACGCAAACAATGTAAAGTTTGCTGCGTTATCTTTAATTTGTAGTTGGGATAATATTTATGGTTGTGCTGAACGGAGCAGTAATGACTGGACTGTTAATCTATTAGCATACAGAGGCTGCATTGCTTGCATTGTTGAGTTGTGTGTGCGTGCGTGTGCGTGTGCGTGTGTGTCTTTGAATTAGCCGCTCCTTTTCCCTCTTTTGGTTCATTTTCTTTAATTATGAAAAGCATATTTGTTTCCCCATGTTGTACGCACAGTCAGGATTATTTTAACTGCCTTCTCTTAAGGGGATCTAATTCACGACGTTGATTTTATACAGTTTTTATTATAGAGGTGCAGCTCTTTAATTTTTGAGTTGTCATTCTTTCCCTGCTCTCTCTGCTCCCTCGCTCTCTAAGGTTTAATGTCTCCTCTAATGATTTGAACTCCAGCCTTTCCAGCGCTGTGCTAGGGGAGGAAAGCATTGACCTGATCTGTGCAGTGCAGCCAGTTAGCGAAGTGACAGACAGGATGACAGCGAGAAGTGCGAATGAGGAGGGGGGGGGGATGACTGACACGAAGGCATAAAATGTGAAAGCCTTTCCCTTTTTTCCACAGCGGGCCGTTGCAGGGCAGCTTACATCTTTGTGGATGTTTCAGCTGCGGGATCTGTCCCTGTCAGACCTCTTTCTTTCTAGATCAGTCTGAGAGGCGGTGTCGTCACACTGCCCACGCACACAAGGCACCGAGTGGGGGGGGCTCCCACAAATCAGGCTCATTAAATCATTGTAATATAGTAATTATCATGACATGCTTAAAGAAAAATGTGTAGAGCATGTTGACAGACATAAGCAACACAAAAGAAAAAGAAGAATCTCCTGTGCTCTTTCCAGTCCCAAGTTTGACAGACTTCTGTGTCTGGGTGTGGCCTTCACGAGGTGTCAAGAGGGAGGAGGAAAACTACATTATTTTACTGTTGTAGACAAAAAAAAAACATAATTTAAAAAAAATGATAAATACAAAACCAAAAGAGAAATATATAAGAGGCATTTCCCATGTTCATCCTGTTACGTCTCACCTTCTTCAAGAATATTTACAGCAATGTTACAGTCTGTGGACAGACTTCACATGTAACTTAATGTGAAGAAGCTTGAGGATTTTGTGACTTTAATGAGCACCTCCTCATGAATTGGGGAACCGAAATTGGCATGATTATGTGGGTCAGTTTCCCTTTTTTGTTGTTTTTAAGGATAAAACAAAGACAACAGGTGAACGCAGCACAAAAATCAATCTCATTCTAATAAACTGGGCGCCACTAAGCATTTTTGCTCAAGGTACCAAAAACAAATAATCCAGCAGAAAGATGAAGACAGTACATTACTTGGTCAGATGGATTTGGAAATACAAGAAAACTTAATTTAGGAATGTGTCCTTCAGTCAGAAACAACCAATCAGAGGATAAACAGCTTTGATGGAACACTAACTTGTTTCTCTGTTATTAGCACTTTAATCAGCATGAACACAAGCTTGATTGACAGCGCTAAGAACCCTCCTCCTCATTCTGATTGGTTGTTTATGACCTTGAGCATTGATGCAGATGGCAATAGCAACAACACTGGTAGGACGTGGAGGAGCTGGATTTTTTTTCACAGATTATCTGATTCATATTACAGTGTCACGTATTTAACAAATGCTTAAAAAACTTATTTTTATAAAAGTTTAATAATAATTGCTTTTCTGATTTGACACACAGTCACACTCTGGAAAGAAACACGTTTGTGGCTATATATTAGGTTTGTGAAAATACTCTTAGCATCAGTTTTGCACAATGACAGAATGAGAAAGAGCCAAGACAAAATGTTGCTGTTGGCTGTTCTTTGAAGGACGTCGAAGAAGTGCTGAGCCATCTGTTGAGGAGCACATCTTTTTATTTATCACTCTCGCACTGACGTACCGAATCGTTCTCCGCCTCACTATTTAGTGAGTCATCGAGACGTTCCACAGTCAGATCAATACTGTGTGTCTCAAACGGAAAAAAGAAAAGAAGTGGTTTGGAGCGGTGGCAAACTTTGGCTCTTCAAATGTGTTCTGTCATGATTTCTAATAAAACCGCCGACTCATTTTTTCCCTCAGGGAAAAAATTTCCAGAAATCACAAACAAGATTCACATGTGATTATTTTTAATATCTAGTGGTTTCTATGGAAACCATGTCTTTAAACGCGACCAGGATGCACCTTGAAGCATTTTATTTATTTTTTTTTTTTCAAAGCTTAATTGTAAGGTGACAAAACCAGTACAGTAAAACAATTTTAAAAAGTTATTTATTAAAGTCAGTTTTCTAACTCTGGGTTACTTCAGCTCAACCCGTATATCTAAATGTTTTGCAGACCTCTCTCATGCCTTTGTGAAAATTATTTTCCCGGATTGTTGTACCCTCTGTCAGCATCCACGTAAAAAAAAAAAAAAAAAAAAAAAAAACTTTTTGAGATTGTTTGAGAGCGCAAGAAGTTTTAGGTGTTGTCCTAGCTTCTAGATTCTCCATGATCTCAATCCAATCGAGCTCCTGTGGGATACGCTCCACATACAAATCAAATCCACGGAGCTTACAGAAGTTAGAGACCAACAAAAGTTACAACAGAACACTTTCAGGGATCAGAAGCAGAGATAGTCATAATGTTATGCCTAGTCACAACAACCGAAGTGACGTTTCTTCAGCTGCACATTCAGTTTCTTGTAAACCTGCTCCTCTTCCTCTGCAGCATCCAGCAGCATCTTCTGATACAGCTTACTCTAATTTGCCCTGACTGCACTGGAGAAACACAGTAGCAGATCAATGCTGCATCCATTTGTCTCTCTGTCCATCTAACGCACCTCACCGTCTACCTTAGCAACACTAATCCGGGGTCAGATCACTTCCTGGAAGAAATGCAGCTCTTTGCTTTATCTTTCTGATGGAACACACACTCTTCACCAGCTGCATACACTCTTCTTTTTTTTTTTTCTTTTTTTTTTCCACGCTGTCTGTATTTGTGAGGTCGCGCCCTTTGCATTGCGGCTCTAGCGGTAAGGTTTGAGCAGCAAGGTCGGCTGCAGGAGATTTAAAAGTTTTTACTCTGAACACTTCTGATGCGAGTACATTACTTAGCTCTCTCTTAAAAAATAAAAAACAAAAAAAAGACTCCAACCTGAGTAGGTTTCCTCTGCCGACCTTCTAATATGAAATATACACTTTATTATATCTGTGGGATATGGATCAAATAAATCATCTGGCCTTTTGTTGTAATTTAATATCTCCACCAGGGTAGAAAAGCAATTATTTTTCTCCACGTGCTTTCATTGTTAAATAACTTTGGTGCCTTAAAAATCCTCTTAGTTGAGCAGTGAAAAAAGGTGTAAGGCATATTGATATGACTCTCTTCTTTCTGTTTTCATCGCTACAGGGATGAAAAGAAAACCAGACTTTTATTTAAGGATTTTTGTTAACTTTAATTATGTGAACATGTAGTATTCTACATGATAAATGGTTTGGCATTACACAATTTGAAAGAACAATTTCAGATAAATGTGCCGCTGATCTTTTATGCTGCACTGTGAAGCCCGTTGTAATATTTTTATTTGTGCAAAAGACTATATTATATTGTTTATTTCTTACTTAATGGCTTCTTCTGCAGAGCCATTTTTTTTAAATGATGTGTGAAATTGTCATGCTTTCTGCTTGCTACCCCTTTTTATAGACTAGACATATAATTTTTTTATGTGTATGATGTTTCAATTTACCCCAAAAAAGAGCAAAAGGTTGGAGTTTTGATTGTTATTCTCTCAAACATGTGAGTTGAAAAAGAGCAGGACCAGCAGAGAACCATAAATTATGTATAGCTATTTAGATAACACACACACAAACACACATGTTTGTATATAATTTCATACATGTGTCTAATGTGTGAAACTCAGGTTATGGTTGGTGAACTAGGTTTGATGAACACAGAATTTTGGTAGAAATAACTTAATCGAATAAAATTGATCTATATTTTTTTTTTCTCATAGTCAGGTGTAAGTAAGCAGTAATTTAAATGCAGCTTTCTTTCCCAGTTGACACTTTGGTAAGTAAACTTTTAGGTCAGTAAAAGTTCTGACTGGTTAGTATAATGTAATCTGTGCAACATTTTTTTTATTATTATTATTATTATTTCATTTGTTGAGCAGGAACACTTTGTCCCATCAGATATTTTCAACAAAAAGCTGAAGAGAAGGTGAACTCCTGAAGACAGAGCTCCCATGTTGTCCATTTTTCTTCATCAGACGATGACATTTCGCAGCCCGGGAGCACACTTATTATCTAACTGCTCATTTTTAAAAGCCTTTTTCAAATTACCCTCACATCCTTGTGAAAAATGAAATGATGTGCTATTTTGTCTCCAATGAAACGGTTACTAAAGGACAGAAAAGTACAATTCAATATAGCTTCAAATGAACTCTGTTAACTGGTTTCCAGCTATTATGCTTTTTACATCCCAGGCTAGTCTTCCTGATCATAATGTCTTTATACGTTTTACATAGGAACAGGTTTGGAGTTCACATTGATACTTAGAAATTAACAGTTTTTAAATAAATCGTTGCATTTCCAGCATGTTGTAAGCTTTTTCTTAAGAGAAAATACACAGTTATTTACAAACTGGGTCCCACCGTGCAAAAATACATCATTTAAGAAGCTAAATTGTTGATTTGAGTATGTTTTTCCACTATGAACCAGTGTTCTGGATTAGCTCACCATCTGATGGCTTCATGTGTCACATATTGTGATTTTCATGCCTCGGAGCGAGTGTGAGTGAGTAGGAGGGAGCAGCAGTTTGCGTTTGTTGTATTGCATGGCATAGTGCAAATGGTGTTATTAATGGCTAAAAAAGACTGCAGTTATATTTATTATCTGTCGTTACATCACTTTGCTTTGTGCAGATGACCGTTCTGGCTGGATAAGCTAATCATGCTCTGTTTTGCATTATGCATTTTTCATGAAAGGTCATTTTTATGGATTTTGACTTAACATTGTCTGCTGTGAAAATAAATGGTAACGGGCCTGTACTTATGAAGCCGTTTATCTATTCCAGAAGACACTGAATGTGTGTGAATGTGTGAAAAATAAGCACACATTTTTTTCTTTTATATTACCCGTCAGACAATAACGTGACTGTGGATTAAAGGCCGAGGAAATGGACAACTTGTGTCCATGCGCCAGTCATGGAGAACGGAACTGTGTGTCTTTCTTCTTTTAAACACGCATTTTGAAGTTTCACATTAGAAGAGATTAGTGGAAACAATAACATTCAAAATAACTTCCCCAATTTTGCAAAAAAAAAAAAAAAACATTTTCACTTTTTGGTGACTTTTCAGAAAATGAGTTAGCACGCTATGTCAGAGTTAGCGCGCTATGTCAGAGTTAGCGCGCTATGTCAGCGTTAGTGTGCTGTGTCAGTGAACACTCCCATTCACTGGTGTGTCTGTGCCTTACTAAAGGCAACAAACGTGGAACATTTTAGGAGGGGGAAGGGGAAGACGGTCAGCCTGGAGTGGTGGAACGCCCCCATCCACCGGTGGGTTTGATGTCCCAGCCGATTTGACAGATGAAACTCTTGTGCAAATCACTTCACAACGGACTCTTGAAAACTATCACCAGTACGCCGCAGGATTTGTCAAGAGATCTCAACAGAAGGACAGTTCTGTCTTTACAGTTTGTTGCAAAGCTGCAGATTAAACATGACCTTACCATCCAGAAACTGCTTGCTGCATCCTTGATGAGAGGTTCCACTTCCTCTGCTTCTGGGTCATAGACTGTACTTTTGTACGGCTGAATTTTTACATGTACAGTTTGTAGTTGTAAACTTTTTTTGTTTGTTTTTGGAGTGGCATCAGCAGCAGCTTATTTACATACAGTGGACACGCACCTAAAATAGGTCATTCTGAAAAGAGCTCAGAAGAGCAGGTGAACTCATAATCTGAGAATATTTTTGTATAGCCCACAGACTTACCCTCAGTTGTTAAGGGGGGCATTATTTAAGACTTTATTTGTACCTTTCTAAATCATGTTTGCTTTTTATAGCATGTTCTTTCTCTCTAACTACACAATCCTCTGCATACACACACCTACACACACACACATACACACACACACACACACACATACACGTCGTGATCTACCACACTTTTCATTTCTGCAGCGCTCGCTGGGCTACAGCCGGCGCTATTGATCTACCTTAGTGATTGATGACAGGGCTTCAGGGGTTTTAGCCACTTTTTTTTTTTTGCATATTAGCTCTCATCTGCATTTCACCATATATGTATATGTGTGCCCTACTGCACACACAAACACTAAAGTTCAGTATATAGAGTCTGTGCCTTAAAACTGTTTATTTCTCTTGAAGACTCTTTGTAGTTTATCAACTGTTGGTGCAGAGCTATGAGGACAATTCAGTAAGTTAAAAGACAAGTTTGCTTCCACTTTTTCTAAATTAAAGTCTGACAATATCCAAGTTTTTTTTTTGATACATTACACTGAGCGCAGTACATATAGAAAACTATAACTTTGACTAACCAAGTGTCTCCTTTGACCTGTAGGGACAGATTTACCAAACATTACCTTCTGATGAGGAATACCCTAAATAGGAAGGGTCAATGTTGACACAAATGTGTACGTAAAAATCTTAGACCCTTCTCTTGAATCAGAACAACAGATCACAGTTTTTAGTTTTTTCTATCTAAGCAAACCGATTGGATTTCTCTGTTTCATGTTGTAAACAGCATCAGACTTAAAGTTTACAGTAGCCCTACAAATGCATATTTTTGGTTACATTCTAAAACCAATTCTCTGATTTTATTCATATAGACTGCAGCCTCATAGACACCGGCTCGAAAGCCAAGTTGTATGTCAATATTGACCTTTTCTGGCTTTTTCTTAGCTTTTAATCCTTGACTTCAGGCCACCCAGGGCCTGGCGCAGATCAACTCATCAAACAAGCTCCCCATTGCTTCACCTTTCTCTCCCTCCGCCTCCCTCTCTTTTCATGCCTCCTTTATCCCTCACATCTCAGTGACTGATGTTGGATTCCCTCTGCCTCCCTCCATACTGTATCTCCCTCTCTACCACAGTCTGCCTCCTTCGCTGCCTGTTCCTTTGATAAAAACATATTTCTTTTTAAGCAGAACACCAAAATAGGCTTTTTTCATGTCTGTGTCTACATCCTATCCTTTCACTCCGTCTCACCTCTGTCGAGTTCAGGTTTTGTTTATTAGGACTACTTTCAGATATCAGGATGTATGTCAGCGTCAGATAACGGAGGATAATTCAGATGTTTAGATCGCAAATATTCCTAGTCAAGTTTACATGCATGAATATACAATTGATTTAGGGCTATTAAAGACATGTTTGATGTATTCTTTTTCAAGGATGAAATGATTATACATTGAACAACAGTGGAAGGAAGCAAATAGAAGTTCTTGTCATTGTCACATGGATAATGAAATTAAAAGTGCAATATGCATGCAATTTAAAAAAAAAGCTACAAAAAAAGAAGAAAAAGAAATTAGAAACTGGAATTATATGAAAAAAAAATCTCTAATCCACACAGGATTAAATATAGGAAATTGTTAAAAGTCCCACAGTAAGGTATAGAGGTATCTTCAGGCTCCTGGAAATTTCAGACTGGATATCCAAACATTTTTCTGGATGTTGGAGCCTTTTTGCTGTTGTTGTTGTTAAGCATGGTTTATATGCAGCTCTGGAAGAAATGAAGAGGCCACTGCACTGAACCCCATTGAAAACCTCCTGGTTGTTCCACCAAATATTGACTTCTGAACTCTTCCCGAGTTAAAACATTAGTGTTGTTGTTTCTAAATTAACATGAATTTGTTTTCTTTGCATTATTTGAAAGCGCTGCGTCTTTTTCCTTGCTTTGACCATTTCTCATTTTCTGCAAATAAATACAGAATTTTGGTTTGGAGTCACAGAGATGTGTTGCCAGTAGAATAAAAGAACAATGTTCACTTTACTCAAACATAAACTTATAAAAAGTAAAATCAGAGAAACTGATCATTTTAAGTGCTTTCTGCTGTGCATGTTTGACATAGAGAATAACATGTTTGCTCCATCTAATGACTTGATAAAGTGAAAAGATTTTCACATAAAGACAACTATGAATGTCTAAGAAGTGATTGAGGTTAATTAGATGGGATAACCCGGTCTGACTTGCTTAGTGTAGTTTTAGATAGAACTTGCAGGCAAAGAGAAAAAGAAATGTTTCTGTTTGAAAGACACTTGTTGAAGGATTTAGAAGCGGTCCTCTTTCACTATTTCATCATCTTTTTGCAGCGTACTAGTAAGAGTGGCAGTGAAAGACCCTGGGCGTGATGATGCATTAGCATGCTTAGCAACTGTTGCTATGTCGTGAAGTTTGGAGGCCTCATTCTGACTCCTTCAAAAATGCTTCTTCTGATTGTTGCCAATTAGGCGAAGCTTTGTCTCATCGGAGTCTGCAGCCGTTCTCTCCAGACAACGTTTGACACGTCCTTGTTGGCGACTGCAAATTTCAGTCGACCCTCAGTGTGTCAAATCTTTGAGTAGGGCCTTATTTCTTTCACTGGCCATATTGATGCCAAACTGATTTCCATGGTAACAGCGTCACGCCTCTGTGGTTCCTGGATCGTTTCTGATCATTTCTAACCAGTTTTATCTCCACAGTTTGAGTCAGAGGGTCACTATTGGACACTATTGGTTGTTCCATCGGGATAATGATCCTCGAAACACGTAAAACTGGTTTAGGAACGGGTAAACCAGGCCGACATTAATCTTCTGGTATTCCTCCGACCTCAATGCTAAATTTATGGATTATGCCTAAAAGTCATGTCCTTGCCGCGAAACTAATTTAAATGAATTCCACCATTTCCCCATACCAGAAGAAATAGTCAGCTAGAATCAGGCCAGGACCTCGCTCTGGGCAACGAAATGCGCGTGGCTTCTCTGCAACTTGCTGAAGGATATTTAACTTCATTTATTTGGGCTTGTATGTATATATATATATATATATATTTCAACTGGTATGAATAATTTTCATCATGTGTGGATTACAGAAAATTTATTCTGGTTTTGATAAAAATAAAAAATAAAATAAAAAGACACGAACATTGTTTGCTATAAAAATGACTAAAGTTTGTCTTTTTTTGATTCAAACCACCCATCATAAAAGCTGTGCTTGTTCTAAGTGATTGTACATTTCTCACTTGCATTGTGTACTGTATACTGGCAAGCTGCTTCTTCACATTTATATTTAGAATAATATTAAAAATTAATTGATTTCAGGAACTCCGTTTACTATATAAAGCACATTTTATAGGATAACTGAACGCATGTTTTCAAGTCTTCTTTTTCTGTTAATTATGAAGCTTTTCCGTTTACAGCAATGGAAAAAAAAAACACATTTAAATAAGGAAAAAAAACACATTTAAATAAGGAATATTACATCAAACCAACACAATGAACATTTTTTAACAGAAATGTGGACTTAATAAAAAAAAACAGGTTTAATACCCACGTAGTGGTTGTTGGTGCTTTTAATTTGAGAAGCAAGCCTCATCAGATATTCAAATTTATTGAATATGGTTGTACATTATTTTGCTCACTCATTGTCTTGTTTTTCCATTTACTATCGCTAAAACATTTTCAGTATAAAAAAAAAAGTATGCATGTATATTCAAATCCTAGAGCTTCACAAATTGACAATCTAACACTGAGCAGGAGTGAAAGATTGAAAAAATGATTACGTAAATTAACATAATAAAATCACAAGTTCATTTGGATTCAAAGGAAATAATTTTAATGTTCTGCTTTTATTCTGAAGAAACAGCTTTGTTGTTTTTTGCAGACAAAAAGAAGCTAATTACAGAGCTTAATTGCACCCTTTAAAACATAATCAGATGCTCATCAATCAATCAATCAATCAAATTTTATTTGTATAGCACATTTCAGCAGCAAGGCATTTCAAGGTGCTTTACATAATTAAAGAAAAAAGAAATAAAAAATAACAGCATGTGACATTGAACAAACAGTAAGAAAGGGGAAGAGATTCTGGAAAAAAAAGAGAAAAAAAAAAAACATACTTTTGTTACAGAATTTAAGCGCTTGTTGTCGCCCGACTCCGCCGTCCGTTTAACACGGGTATTAAGAAGCCCCGTCGCCTGACAGGACGGAATTTACAGATTTTTAGTCAAAACGCCATTTAAAAGAAATTAATAAATAAAGATAAAAACATTAAAAACATT